>NW_007728514.1:333953-336406 GCF_000696425.1 Galeopterus variegatus | reverse complement strand
GAGGGTTGCAATCCGTTGCCGGACACGGAAAAAAAAGACAAAAGACAAAAAAAAAAAAAAAGCCATCTTTTACTCTCAAGCCTAAATGATATCAAGACAGCAGTCTAAACCCAACCAATGACTTAGACGTTTTGATCCCTGTCCCTAGAGAAAATCTGCCTTTGGAGAAATCTTGGAAACTCATGCATTTATTTCCTTAACAGATATTTATTCAACAACTACTGTGTTCAAAACTCACAGGTGAGTCAATACAGAAGTCTGTTGTCTTCAAGGGTCTCCCAGTTTAACAAGGAAAACAGTCACAAAAACATTCAATGCAGTCTGATCAGTTCTATTATTGAGACATTCACAGGACCTGCAGCACCATGAAAATCTCTCTGGATGTCATTTCCCCCAGGGCAGGGGATTTGCTTTGTCCCTGGCTTTAGATCTAAGTCTGCCTGGGATATTTATGCAAGAATTCCAGAAAAAGGGGATCTGTGCTTTTTAGAAATAGGAAGACTTTCCAGGTAACAGGACACGGGTTTTGCAAAAGCAAAGTGAGATTTTTTTTTACAGTCCCTTCAAAGAGGGACTGCAAGACAAATTTAGGGAAACAAGATCAGAGTCAGGAAAGCCAGTTAAGAGTTTACCCCAATAGCCCAAGCAAAGGACACTGGAAATTCTGCCTAGGAGGTCCCAGAAAGGAAAAGAGGAGAGATTGTCTTGAAATATATTATACCAACTAATATCACCCTACGCAAATTCATCCTAGGGATGAGGACGAAGTAGAGTGGGTGGTTTCCAGGGTTCTTGAGCTGTTCACCGATGACCAAGACATAGGCGAGAACACAGGATACCTTTTTCTTTGGGTAAGGGATAATGGTCTGCGAAGTATCTAAGACATTCTACACATACAGCCTGACCCCAATGTTCATATAAATATGCTCTTAGAAAACAGCATTATTTCTGATTTGAAAAGCATAGCCAAGAAATAAAAATGCTTTTACCAACACGCTTTACGATTTCAATAGGTTTTTTAAAATCCAGGTACTACTCACAGTTTGTAGGTTATTAAAGTCAGTATCATTAATCGTAGGAATTGTGGCATGATCAGCAGGAGAGCTATAGGAGGACATGGACATTACACAAATCCATTGCAGGGAGTTCAGTCTGTTAGATCAAAATATATATTGTCCCCTCTCTTGAGCTATAAAATGAGTACGTCAACTTTTTCCTAATGAATTAGAATGGCTGCCACATGTTTTAAATACTCAAGTGGTTTTAAACAGAGCTAACCAGAGAATTAGATCTCTGCATAAAGGCATATCACTTAATGAAACCTTGTTAAAACTTAGCAATTTTAGTAAAAATTCTTAAGAAAACTTTTAATGGAGAATAGAAAGGAGGCACAAGGGTAGGGAAATTGTAAAAGACCAAGAGAAATACCAAAATATGCAATGTTTCCTTCATATCATGAGATATTTCCTTCATCTTATGAGATATTTTAATGTATGTGCTTGCCATGATGTTGTTCGTTATCAGGACATGATTTTTATTGCAATATCTGCTGAATAAAAAAAGTACAAAAATATTTATTTGGGCTCTCAGTCCCTTTTTAACATTTTAAAAATTATATTGTCATACAGAAAAGGAAACAGTAATTTTTGTCACATGTTAGTAGGAACTTTATATTAATATACCTAGGGTATTCCTGATACAAGTAACCCCTTACAGGGGCTATTGATAAATAAAAAGAAAAAAATTGAGCCAAAATTGAGCCTATGTAATAACAATGTGTGGTTTTGTTTAACACACCCAGCTGGATTGTATGCTCTGGTCTATGTATGGCAAAAAGTAGATGCTCAGAAGTTGAGAACTGTGAGACCAAGATCCACTATGGATAAAAAGAAGGAAGGAGAGAAAAGAAAATATTTGGCATCTTTAAGCTCACTTCCAAATCATCTTTGAACTCGGAGAGGGAGAAAATTATTCCACAGTCATCTCATTGAGATGTAAACTCTGTGATTGTAGGGATTTGGCTTTGGTTGTTTTGGTTCATTTGGTTATTTTAACACTTAATTCTCAGTGTTTACAACATTGGCACTTTTGTTAAATGGATGTTTATCTTCATCTCTCTAGGACTAAATAAAACGCCTATCCCACAGAAGGTACTTAATAAATGTCAGGTGAGCATTTGTGTAGTTGGAAACGGCAGACGTAGATGACTAAATGAACACACCAATGAATGAATGAATGAATGAGAACTAAAATACTAAAAGATGTGTGTGAGACAGAGACAGAGAGACAGACAGCACTTTGAAGCTGAAGGAGTTACTAATTATAAAAGAAAGAGGACAAATTATCTTGACCCTCGATGTCATCACATAAACAAGAAGAATAAATTGGAGAAGACATTTCCAATGCTACAGATGCTGATAATGTTTTGACCTGCAAAATTCGTGGTCATTAAA
>NW_007728514.1:332345-333468 GCF_000696425.1 Galeopterus variegatus | reverse complement strand
CATTTTGATTCAAACAATGGGTACCTGACACAGCTGGTCTGTCCTCAGTTTTATAACATTAAAGGCTCTGTACATCGTTTTCTTATATTCTGCACTGCCTCAAATCACCAACGTGCAAGAAATTATTCTTTCAATCAATAACAAGAACTATTTGCTTTAAGTATATCTTTCCACTTAATAAATCGTACGTATACACTCAAATATGCTCAACAAAGGATATGCATATTCAACGGATTCAAATGAACAGTTTAAATAGTAGAGGCTTACTGAATCATTTGAGAATTTTATACTCAACAATTTCAGTAATATTGTACAATCTTCATTATGTTTTCCGGCAATCATAATGCTAAATCCCAGGCATTTTACATGACAGCTGATCATGTTGTATAATAAAGCTTGTTTTCCTGATGCTGGAAGCCTTGGGAGATCATTCTCTGGTTTAGAATTATAGAGAAGTCATGAGCACAGAGTGGATTTCAGCACCTCCTATCAATGTGTCGGTAAATAGCATTAAAAAATAGAAGCCCTCTGGATTCCCCACTTAACCACTAATAGAGTGCAGTGAGCTTGTTCATTGGGAAACTTGTAAAAATCTAGATTCTTGGGGAAAGGATAATGTTTTAGGGCAATTAAGAAGGCAGGTGTTTGAGGTATTCTGGTGGGATCTTAGTAAACCACTCAAGGGCTAGAGATTGCCCAAAGTGAGCCATGGGAAGCTTGTACCCTCAGTCTCCTGCTGAATCACACAAAATCGTGTAAGATTTTCTGTTTTGGTCCTTACAGACACAGAAACAAGCTGCCATTCTTCACTTGCTTTCACAGCACTTGAAAATAGAAATCTTTTTATCTAAAAGTTTATACAATTTCTGGCAAGGAGAGTGCTTCTCCCTGTACCTTGCCACCACCCACCAGTTTACACACAAAACTAGGTCCCAGGTTAGGAGCCTGGCAGAACCATATGCAGCCAACTTCTATGTTCACTGGTAATTTCTCAGTGATGGCTTGTTATGTCACTCAGAAGGCTTTTTTTGAGGATCCGTCTTGTGGATCTTCAGAATGGGTTGTTTCTATTCCATTATTTCAAGCATGCCCAGTTCTCTGCATTATTACTGTCAGGTAAACA
>NW_007728514.1:329759-331027 GCF_000696425.1 Galeopterus variegatus | reverse complement strand
CTCCTTAAATTCATACATTGAAGTCCTAACCCCCATGACCTCAGACTGTGACTGTATTTGGAGATAGGTTGTTTACAGAGGTGATCAAGGTAAAATAAGGTCACTAGGGTGGGCCCTGATCCTGTAGGACTGGTGTGAGGACACACACACACACAGAGGGAAGATTATCTGGGGACACAGGGAGAAGACGGTGGTTTACAAGCCAAGGAGAGAGGCCTCAGAAGAAGCTAACTCTGCCAGGCCTTTTTCTTGAACTTCCAGCCTTCAGAATGGTGAGAAAATGCATTTCTTTTGTTAAAGACACCCAGTCTATGGCAAGCCTGGCAAACTCATAAAAAGTAGTCTCCATTGCTGCAAAAGGTTGAGAAAACAGTAAAATACAATTCCTTCCAGCCCCAAAACAGTAAGAAATAAATTTCTCTTGCGTAAGCCAAAAAAAAAAAAAAAAACACTTAAACACATATGTTTTCAAACTTATCACTTCGCACAGCCTTGTATGTTATGAATACACAAGAAACAATTATCATAAGCAAAGTTTTTCAAACTTCCTTGGCCTTAGATCCTCCTATCTCAGATGATTTTTTAGAAACCATTGTTCCAATATAGATGCTTTTGGAAAAATCACCCTACACCAAGCCACTCTAATTAATAGAGAGATCCACTTACCCCCAATTCTCTCTTATTTCAGATCAAGTTTTCCAAGCTCCCTACTGGGTTTTTCTGGGCAGAATCACGTACCAGGGGGAGTGCTCTAAAAACATGTCTATTGTTCTTTGGCAAGATACATCTTCCAATGCAAATAAAAAATTTGCCTGTAAGTTTGAACTAATAAATGTAACACTTCGTATTGTAGTGGTTTGAGGTTTAACATACTTATTGAATTTTAATTACTTGATTCTAAAAATTTTGTGAAAGAAGGCAGTTTATTGGAGCATTTAAGAGCATGAATTTGGAGTCAATTCTAGCAACACAAAATATTCCATCCAGGCAACTCAGTTAACCCATCTGAATCTTAGTTTCTTTATCCACTAAGTGGGAGAAAATACAGAATACATTTTTGCCTCTTAGGTTTGATGACAGAATTAAGTGAGCTGATAAAAGGAAAATGTTTCACACAGTCAGGTATAGTAAGTCCTCAGCAAGTGTTTCGTGTTACCCGCTATCTCTATCGAGGCTACTCTGCAAAGAGTGATACATCTGGTTCCCAGATGGTGTCCTCTGATAGCCAGTCCCCTGGCTTTTTTTTTTTTTTTTTTTTTTTTTTTTTT
>NW_007728514.1:326937-328307 GCF_000696425.1 Galeopterus variegatus | reverse complement strand
AAAAAAAAATGATGAATGTATGGCAGCTTATTCAATAAATTAAAAGGCAGTAGGGAGAATCCTTAGGGACTAAGAGGGAATTGTACAGTAAATAAAAAGTGCTGAGCTTGTGCAGTTGACATAAATCAGACAGAGTGAAGGAAAATCGCTGAAGAATTTTAAAATTCCCTTTTGGTGTAGGACTGGAGCTGTGTTAGTGTCAGATGGCTATTAGCTCCAGGTCCGCTTAAGAGCAGGCTGGGCGTTCATCATTCATGTTTTCATGATGTCACAGGTTGGCCAAAAGTTGAGGACCATTCAAAGTCTCCCAATGACAAATGGTGTGCCCTGCCTGCCATTTTGATATTGAAAATGATTCTACAGAAATTCCCTAAGGGAACCACCCAGGACAGACTCACCTGCCTCAGTCTAAAGTGAATGTTGATAACATTGGAACAACTTGGACACTGGGTAAGATGGAACACTTATCAGCAAGTGCAATGTGGGTGCCTGGTTTTAACGTTTAAGGATTGGCTCACACTCTTTTCTGATGGAAATGACTGTGAACGTGGCAAAGTTAAAATCCTCTCAGTCACTGTGGATTTGGAAATCACAGACACACAAACAACCAACTTACTGACAGCCCGCCTGAGAGTAGCCAATCTGAAACGGTCCAGGACTGCGTTTTTAGTCCCCAGTACTGGAGGAACCCATGTCCCTGGAATGAGCAAAACTCTAGTGCATCACATTTGTAGCCTCTAGATGCTTCTCTCTTCTGTTTCCTGTCTTTTTTCTGTATCAGTAGCCAGCCCTCTGGAACTTTCCATCTTAGGTATGTTTGACCTTCTCTGCTATGTGGCAGGGAGGCATTCACTGGCATGATATTTTCAGGCATCACAGAGAGATTCTTTCTGTAATGCTCATGTTCAGATTTCTCCTCATTCAGCCCCATTGCATTAACCTACATCATCTTTGGAGATCTCAACTTGTCACGCAAGCCTTCTACGAATACCAAGGGTCCTTCAGGCACTGTTGTCTATATGAGGAACGCCGTGCTAATTAGAAAAATGAGCTTCTGCCCACAATGAGTCTACAGTCACACCACAGGAAATTAAATCAGACACTAAAACATAATAAACATTAAACTCATGCAATCTGAATGTATGGGTTGGGATGGAACAGAGGTTGCAAAGGGGACAGTGATGGCTTGCCCCAGGTGTAAACCTGGGAGCTGGTGTGTCTGATCAATGGCACACCTTTGTAGACATTTAAGTAAAGAGAGTAGAAGATTATAGTTGTTCTTTAGTAAAAGCATTGGTGACAGTATATAGAATTGGGAGGGGGTGAGTTGTAGATGGATGTTCGGATAGAAAGTAGTTGTAGCAATACTC
>NW_007728514.1:322176-326121 GCF_000696425.1 Galeopterus variegatus | reverse complement strand
GAATTGGGAGGGGGTGAGTTGTAGATGGATGTTCGGATAGAAAGTAGTTGTAGCAATACTCGTGGGAGAGTTGCCAACTTCCACTACAAGGTGTCACTGGTATAGAAAAGTAAAAGGATCTTCAATATGTTTTGAAGGAAAAATTAAGACCCCCCCCTTTCACCTTTAGGAACCTATATAGATGAGGAATTTATTGTAGTGAAGTCAACTATGAGGGTGGCAGAACAGGAGAGAAGACAATTAGTTCATTACACGATATTAAATCTTAGGCACCAAAGATACCCTAGTAGACTCAGGTAGGCTCTCTAGGTGACTGAATACATGCGCACAGAGTTCAGGAATGAGATGTGGGATATAAATGGAGATGTTTTAGAGCCAATGGGACTTGAAATTGCTTTGAGAGGAAAGCCTGTGACAAATTAACGAAGGACACAAACATTTTAAGGTACAACAGAGGATGAAGAAATTAGGAAGGCCAGTCAGGGAAGTAGAAAGAAATCCAGTAAAAGGGGGTCATGGAAGGCAAGGGCGGGGTGCATCTCAGGAATCAAGGCAAACCACATCAACCATTGCCAAGAGGTCAGGCTGTGTAAGAGAGATGATGATTTTAACTTCATGCAGGTAATTGGGGTTTCCTTTTTACAAACATGAAGGCTGCATCCTGTGGAGGATGTTGGGGATCTTGTTGAGCTCAGTCACAGAGAAGGATGGAAAGAAAGAAGGGAAAACAGGATGGTGAAGATTGTTTTTATTGTCTCCACGTGTACCTTCCTTCTGGTTAATCACTCATTATTCCTGCTGACAAACTCCTTTAAAAAGAATGGAGTGTTCGCCACGACTGCCAACGTTGACATCATGGAGGTGTCCCCATGTCCACGCCATGTCCCTTTTAGTCCACCTTTCCCCCATTTAAGAAAACTGGAGACCTGAAAGCTTAAGGACTTGAGCTTCAAGGTTACTGGAGAAGTAAAACCCAGAGTAAGCACAGGTGCCCAATATTTTAGCTGAGTGGCTTTTGCCCTGCTACCATAGGGATACTGACTCCTTAATGTGTACATTCTGTCTCTTCATTGTCCACTGCTGGTATTGATAATCCTTTCATCCACATCCTCGCCAGCATTTGCTATTCTCAGTCTTTTTAATACTGGCCAGTCTAACTGGGGTGAGATGATATCCACATGTGGTTTCAATTTGCATTTCCCTGATGATTAGTGATGCTGAGCATTTTTTTATGTGCCTGTTGGCCATTCGTATGTCTTCCTTTCAGAAATGTCTATTTGGCTCCTTTGTCCATTTTTTAAATTGAATTATTTGTTTTTTTACTGCAAAGTTGGCTGAGTTCTTTATATATTCTGGATGTAGAGAAAGGGGAACCCTCCTACACAGTTGATGGGGCTGTAAATTAGTACAGCTATTAAGGAAAACAGTACGGAGTTTTCCCAAAAAACTACAGATAGATCTACCATATAATCCAGGAATAGCACTTCTGGGATTTCCTTTCCTCAAAGGAATGGAAATCATCATGTTGAAGGGATACCTGCACTCTCATATTCATCACAGCTCTATTTACAATAGGCAGGAGTTGGAGCCAATGTAAATGTTCTTCGACGGATGACTGGATAAGGAAAATGTGGTATATATACACAGTGGAATACTATTCAGCTATAAAAATAATGAAATTTGGTCATTTGCAGCAACATGGAAGAACTTGGAGAAAATTATGTTAATGAAACAAGCCCGACACAGAAAGAGAAATTCCACATGTTCTCACTCATAAGTGGGTGGGTGGGTGGAAGGAAGGAAGGAAGGAAGGAAGGAAGGAAAGAAAAAGAAAGAAAGAAAGAAAGAAAGAAAGAAAGAAAGGAAGGAAGGAAGGAAGGAAGGAAGAAAGAAAGAAAGAAAGAAAGAAAGAAAGAAAGAAAGAGAAAAGAAAGAAAGAAAAGAAAGAAAGAAAGAGACCACAATAATACATTGAACTTTCAGAAGGAAACAACAAATTTATGATTACTACAGGTGGGAGGGGGAAAGGGAGAGGGAGACTGGGGAAATTTTGGGTAAGGGACATAAAGAATAATTATGATTTTTAATAATGAATATGCTAATATATCGATTTGATGAGCACATGTTGTACACAAGTGATGGTGGTCAATGCTGTACTTCAAAAATATGTATAATCAACTATGCTTCAATAAAAGAGTAAATTAATTTTTAAAAAATAATTAAAAATAAGTAAATATAAAAATAAATAATCCTTTCATATGGGTGCAGGTGCAGGAGAAAGTGTGCTGTCCTGTCTATATATGACGTGGTTAGCTCAGACTAAACACTGTCATTTCTGTCTCACCATATTTAACCTCTTTCGAGGTTTAGCTCAGTGTTGTTAGTGATGCGTAGCATGTTCCTTTCAATACTCAATTTGACAAAATACCAAAGCTCTTTGAGCTTGGAGTTTAAAGACATCATGTTGCATTTTGCTTACTGGATGATCTCAGAACATTTAAGACTTAATCGAATTGGACATGTTGAAAAAGTGTTAATATTAGCAAAATAGAAATACACTAATAAGCCTAAATGAAGAAAAAAAAACTACAATGTTTTTTTCCTCTGGCACAGATGTTTATATTTGTAATTGAAAAATTAATCTGTCTTTAGATTACCCAAGGTAATTACGAAAAGCTTAGCTACTTTAGGTTAAAAAACAAGTGTTCCAGAGTAATTATAAATAGACAATAGTAGTAATCAATCTTTCTAAACTGCTAAGTTATTTGAATTCTGGACCTTTAATTAATTGACTGATATTATATAATGATAATGTCTTTCCATTTGCTCTTTAAAGAATGAAGGTATGAGAAAAATTTAGCCTCAAGTATATAACAATTTCCACATATTTTATTTTTCCACTTTACATTTACGACCCAACATCTTTTATCATCTAACCAGGGCTCATCCTTTTTATTTTCACCCATTCGTTCTTTGTTGACAGTAGAAACCTGGATTTTTAAAACTTTTTTTTATCGAAAAATAATTAAACATGTTTGTGGGGTACAGAGTTGAAGATTAATCCCTGTGTCCAAAGTGTGATAATCAAATCAGGATATTTAGAACGTTCATTATTACAAGATGTAATCATTCCTTGTGTCATGGAAGGAAAACTGGGTTTTAACCTCTTAATTTGCCTTCTTTAATATCCGGGGTTGGGGGAAACTCACTCATTGTGTTTTAACAATTATTTATTTCTAGAAAGAATGTGTGTGTATGATTTCCCTGGGCTCTTGTTCTTAACACTAAGTAAATATCACACAATAGTGATAGCCAATCTAGTAATTGAAGGCAAATCCAATTACTGGAATTAGTCTGATCACTTTGTAAATTTTTGAGAAAAACCAATGATAGTATTTGCCAAAATAATCTATTTTATTAATTCTGCCTATTAATTTTTCAGTCAATACAAATTGTTGTTCCTCTTATAAAATATCTACAAATGATTTAATAAACAAGTACATACAGAGAATATTTGAAATGGCAATTAATCTCAGCATAAAGTATCACATGTACTTACTTATGCATTTCTGTTCCCTGAAATGCATTTATGCCATATATTTTCAAAGAACTTTAATAATGTCAGCTTTTACTAACTATGATAGCTAGTCGATATCATCTTAGGGCAGATACATTTTGGCAGAAGCTTGCTTATTCACGGTTTACTCTTTTCTGCATCATAGTTTGAAATCACATTTGGGCATTTCCAATTCCATAGTGGTGGTGTTACATATACTCTTTTTAGAATCCCGTTGCGTGCTTTCTTGAGATAAGGGGTGTTGACCCTATTACCACAGTCTTTTTAGTTTCATGACCTGCTTGATAACAAGGACCTAGCTCTTATCCCAGACGGCGCTGGTATCTTTTATTCAGGACAAAGAACAGATAAGACTACAATTAATTCAC
>NW_007728514.1:313827-321284 GCF_000696425.1 Galeopterus variegatus | reverse complement strand
CCAGACGGCGCTGGTATCTTTTATTCAGGACAAAGAACAGATAAGACTACAATTAATTCACTATTGCCTTGACTAGTACAAGTTCTGTATGTCTTTATTGTAGTTCTTTGGGGTTGAAGACTGTTTTTCTCCACTTCTGTTGCTTATTACAGAATACCAGAAAATAAAACATTTATTTGTTTCCTTTCCTTTTTTTGTTGAAACACAATCGATTATTTACATGCATGGGGTATACAGTTGGCTATCAGTATTTATGAACAATATGTGATGATCAAATCAAGATGGTTGGCATATTTGTAATTACAAAATGTGATTATTCTTTGTGTCCATTAACCAATTTATCCCCAACCCACCTCTCCCTCCTCTCTTCTCCCTCTAATAATGACAATTCTGTTCTCTCCTTCTGAAAGTTCAATGTATTAGTGTGTTCATTGTTTCTTTCTCTGATTCTTTCTTTCTTAGCTCCCACTTATTTCTCTTTCTGTGCCTGGCTTATTTCACTTAACATAATTTTCTCCAAGCTCATCCATGTTGCTACGGATGGCAGAATTTCATTTTTTTTTTTTTTATGGCTGAGTAGCACTCCATTTTGTATATATACCACAATTTCCTTATCCAGTGTTTTGCAAATGGACAATTAGGTTGATTCCATATCTTGGCTACTGTAAATACAACTGCAATGAACATGGGAATGCAGGTATCCCTTTGGCATGATGATTTCCATTCCTTTGGGTGTATTCCTAGAAGTAGGATTGCTGGATCATATGGCAGTTCTATCTGTAGTTGTTTGAGGAACCTCCATACTGTTCTCCATAAAGCCTACACTAACTTACAGGTCATTTATAAAGAAATAAAATGTATTTCTTACAATTTCAGTGTCTGAGAAGCCCACAGTCCAGGGGGCACATCTGGTGAGGGACTTCTTCCTGCTGGGGTGACTCTTTACAGAAATCTCAGGGTGTCACATGGTGACATTGGGCAAGAGAGAGCTGACCTGCTCATTCAATCTTCTTATAATGCCATCAGGGCCATGCCCATTGCTCCATGAATGGATCAACCCACTCACAAGGGCACAGTCCTCACAATCTAAACATCTCACACAGGCCCTGCATTTCAGATATGATAATTGGATTTCCCACTTTCTTAACACTGTTACAGTGGGTGTCAAGTTTCCAACATGTGAACTTTGGGGGAACACGTTTAACCCATAGCACAGACTATTGCATTTCTATATGATTTTCAACAGTTACGAGCTGCCTGGGCCCAGTCTAGATATGGAATTTCTAGAAGGATAGTTTTGATAAGAGTTATTGTATCTCTTGTGTGGAACAATCATTAAGATTCTCCCTACTCAACATAAGCTTTTCCTGGTTCATCTATTTTGTTGCAAATGGTAGTATTTCATTCTTTTTTATGGCAGAGTAGTATTCCATGGTGTGTATATACCACAGTTTCCTTATCCAATTATCCATCGATGGACATTTATGTTGGTTCCATCTCTTGGCTGTTGTAAACAGACCTGTGATGAACATGGGAGTGCAGGTGTCTCTTAGACATGATGATTTCTATTCCTCTGGTTGAGGGAAATAAGCAAAGCACAGAGGGATAAATACTGCATGTGCTCACTCATATGTGGGAGCTAAGAGAGAAAGGAACGAAAGAAAGAAAGACCACAGTGGTGCATTGGTCTTACAGAGGAAGGGAACATTCCTATGGCTACAAAGCTGAGTCAGGGGGAGAAGGGGAAGGCGGGGAGGTTGGGGGATAATTGAGTGAGGACATGGTGTACAAAAGTAATTTCTGGTTATGGGTATGCTGCCAGTATGAATCTGGCCCTCAGATTATGGGTACGAGGGGTGACAATTAGCTTTGTATCTCTGGAATATTCATTAAAAAAAGACTTAAAAGAAAAAAAAAAGAAAGATGCTCCCTACTATAAACAATGAAACTGGATTTACACGTTCTGAAAAAATACAGAGGCCATGCCAAAGTAATGGACGAAACTCAGTTACGAAAGTAAAATGGACCTCAATGCTCTGCGGGTGGTGAGAAATGAGGAGGTCATTGTGCAGGTGAGAAGACTAGTGCGGAGTTAAGTAAAAATTGTTTTTCTGTGAGACCAGAGGAAATTTCAGCTCAGCAGAGAGTGCACTGAGACGTAAAAGGTTGTAACAGTAGACGCAAACATGTTAGCAAGGTTTTACGCAGCCTTGAATGACAAGTCAACAGGTTAATTCTTGATATGTAGGTATAGCAGAGAAATTATGCAATATAGAGACAATTAAAGAAGATTTCACTAATGTAGCATGCAGAAGGGAGAAGAACGTGAGGTGTTATTTAATATATAATTTTAAATTTGCTGACTTGCCATATTTACAGCAGCCACACTACCGAGTACTATTTAGGCCAGTGATATGTCAAAAAGGCAGAGGTGGATTTCATTTCAGAGACAGAGACAAGAAATTTAGAAGTACAGGTAAGAGATGGAACAGTACTTTTTTGAAGAGTGAAAGGTGTCAGCAGTTTGTAGAATTAATATACTTCATGCATAAGTGTATGCAGCAGCAGTTGTACAGGCTGGGGGAAAAAACATTAAACAAAAAGAAAACAAGAGAAAAAAAATGAAACTATCTATGTTAATGTTGGGGACATTAGTCTTAGGGATCTTTTCCTTCCAGAAACACAATAAGAGCAATAAAACATACAAATGTGGTAAACAGTGACAAGCCAAGCCTCATGTAGCCCAGCTGGCTCTGCATTTTGGGTAAGGACCAGAGAGAGAACTTGGGGGCAAAACTGACTTCCCTAAAATTGCATAGTTAGCCACGTTTTGTTACAACAAACCTACATATCGTATCCTCAACTGACTCAGTCATAGTGAAATGTTACTAAAACAGATATCCCTGAATCCACCTTCTATCACCTGCTCTACTGGTGACCTTTGCAGATGAGATGGTGACCCAAATGCTGGAGAACTAGGGAGCTCATTCTGCCCACGTGGCGGCTTTTAGATTTGCTGTCATGGCTGTAACTTGTGGTCAATATTTGCCTTCCCTGCCCCTATGACCCTCAGAAAGAGTTACAAGACCCCAAAGCATGATTAGGAATGCTGCTGGTTAATTTTATGTGTCAAGTTGACTGGGCTGAGGGATTCCCAGATAGCTGGTAAGACATTATTTCTGGGCACATCTGGGAGAGTTTTCACAAGAGATCAGCATTTGAATCAGTGGACTGAGTAATGAACACCACTCTCACCAGCGTGGATAGTCATCATGTAATCCTGAGGGCCCACGGAGAACAAAATTGTGGAGAAGGGGAAAATTCACTCTCTCTTCTTGAGTTGGGACAGTCCATCTTCTCCTGCCCTTAGACATTGAAGCTCCTGGTTCTCAGGTCTTTGGACTCAGACTGAATTACACCCTAAGCTTTCCTGCTTCTCCAGCTTGCACACAACATATCATGGAACCTCTTGACCTCCATGATCACATGAGCCAATTCCCATAATAAGTCCTCTCCTATCTACCTATCTATCTATCTATTATCTATTTATATGTCTATCATCTGTCTGTCCATCATTTAACTATCCATCTATCATGTATCTATTATTTATCTATTTACTGTCTATCTATGTATCTATCATTTATCTATCCATCATCTGTCTGTCTGTCTGTCTATCTATCTATCTATCTATCTATCTATCTATCTATCTATGTCTCCCATATTTCTGTTTCTCTGGACAACCCTGGCTAGTACAGTTATTAAAGAGAGTCAAATGATAAAAACAAGGAAATTAGCAGGAGGAACTCCCTGCGGTCCTAGGACAAGTGTAAAGGGTCTGGATGCAGATGAAGGCAGCAAGAATCATTGGATATGGAGCCAGAAGGGACCTGTCATTGACTCTTATGCTGGCCTCATTATGAAGAAGGACATCTGAGCTTCAGAAAGGTTAATTGACTTGCAGAGGTCACACTGTGAAGAGATGATAAAGAACTCAGTGTATCAAACACTGGCTCAGGAATCCCATGCCTTCTTGATCCTGGGCGCATAAGACTCCATACACTTTCCAGCCTCCTCTACTGCCAGAGGTCTTTGTGGAACCCAATTCTCACCAGCAAGGTTGGGTGGGACCTCTGTGTGCTGTGCCACTTGTGGCATGCAAACCTTCATGCTCTTTTTTGCTTATTGCTGGCTGGAACCAAGTCAGCCCCAGGTTGTCCTGAGATGTCTCACATGGGAGATGGCCAAGGTGGAAAAAACATGGGAGTTAAGATCTGCCCTTGACAGGAGCTGCCTCTTCAGTAACACCCATGGAAGAACATTGTCTTTACAAGGAGAATGTACAGAAAAAGCCCTGTGATTTCTTCTGTTGCCCATATTTTTCTGATGCAGTTTATATTTATTGAGTTACCATTACTTGAGACTGATCTACTAAAGCAACTGGTATTACTTTAACTGATCTAATCAGCAGATTAAATGTCTCAAAACATGGTCACTTGAAATGGTGGGGGGGAAATAACGATGCTCTCAAGCTCTGAAAAGATTAACAGCTGGGAAATAGGAGAGGAGGTGGAGTCAGGCTTTGAGATGAGGGATTTGGGAAATGAGGCCCCTCACAGACAGTAATGTCCCTTGCACAGAATTGTGCCTTGTATAGAATTTGCATGGAGATGGGGCCTTTAAGGGGTTCAGTGACTGTTTCTCCAGCTGGTTTTCACATGTTCAGCCAAACAACATATGGTTCAATCCAAGTGCCCATCAACAGATGAATGGATAAGGAAATGTGACATGTGTACACAATGGAATACTATTCAGTCATGAAAAAGAAGGAAATCCTGCCATTTGTGTCAATATGGATGAGCCTGGAAGACACAATGTTAAGTGAGATAAGTCAGGCACAGAAAGGTAGATAGCAAATGTTCTCACTCATATGTGGGAGCTAAAATTAAAAAAAAAAAAGTGAGCTCATAAAAAATAGAATTGTAGTGACTAGAGGCTAGGAAGGGTTGGGGGTAGGGAGAAGTTGGTTAATGGATACAGAATTATGGCTAGATAGGAAAAATAAGTTCTAGTGTTCTGTAGTGGTGCTAGGTGTCCATAGTTAATAATTTATTATATACTTTCAAATAGCTAAAAGAGAAGAGCTCACATCTTCTCATCACAAAGAAATGGTAAATGTTTGGGTTGATAGATATGTTAATCACCTTGGTTTGATCACCACACAGTATATATACGTATTGAAATATTTATACTGTTCCCCATAAATATGTACAATTATTATGAGTCAACTAAAAATTTTTAAAATATATAGGAGACAGAGAGAGATGCATATAAGAGATATTTAGATAATACAACTTTTGCAGTGAGTTTGACTTTGCAGTTGAGTGACTTTAGACATTACAATGTCATATGCAAAAATATTTCCTTCAGACTGAAATTGCTGCCTCTTCCTTGATCTACCCTGGAGTTTCTCAGCCATGGTACTATTGACATTTGGAACCAGCTATTTCTTTGTTGTGTGAGCCATCCTGTGCATTGTAGACTATTAAGCAGCATCTCTGGCCTCTCTCTACTCACTAGATGCCAGTAACAATCTCCCCATTATGACAAATCAAAACTGTCTCCAAATATTGCCAAAATCCCCCCAGGGCAGGGGTTAATTGCCTCTGGTTTCCCCCAGCAGCCAAGCACAGCAAGACCTCTGACATTTGTATGAATGAATGAGAGAATGAATAAGCTATTTCCCTAATAATGGTTACTCTAAGTTTTAAGTGCTAGCTCCCCCCTTCCACCCCAACACACACACACACACACACACACACACACANATCCATGGGAACCCTTTTGGTGGTCTTGCTGGTCACCATGGCCCTGTTCTCCCCTGTAGCCTCCAAAGAACTTCAAGCAAAGGGTACAGTGATGGCTTTTTCCAGTTCCTGCTCTGTGTACTCACAGCTCCAGCTCTGGTCATTTTTTCTTTCTCTCATTGTGGCTTCTCTCACGTTCATGCACTCTGTAGGCCTCTCCTCCTCTTCCCTTGAACTGTAGCAGCCCCAGCTTGTCAGTCATTGCTTTTTAATAATTGTAAATTGGTTGATTTGTGGGAAAGAGTGATGCTGGGCACCATCTATTCTACCATCTTGACTGGAAGCCCTGAAATTATCTTTGACATATGGGCAATATCCACCCCCTCTTCAGGGTTCTTTAGAAAATCCTTTGAGACTAATTTTGAATTGAAATAGGTTTGTAAGGCAGGGTTCTGTAGAGTTCTTTGTAAAGGGCCAGATAGTGGTTGTGTTAGACTTTCAACTTTAAGAACCAGAAAGCAGAGTTGAAGATATTATGTAGGTACATATACAACCACTTAAAATTTAACTGTTTAAAAATGTGCAAACCATACTTAACAAACCCACCATTAAAAGACAGATTTACTATATTTTATCAAATGGCTGGAAGAGAGGAGATGAAATGTCCTTATCACAATGAAATGACCATGTTTTGAGTTGATTTTGGTATACGGTAAGAGGGGTAGGTCTAGCTTCATTCTTCTGCATATGGAGAGCCAATTTTCCCAGCACAATTTATTGAAGAGACAGTCTTTTCCCCAATGTATGTTATTGTGCCTTTGTCAAAGATCGGTTGACTGTAAGTCTGTGGGTTGATTTCTGAGTTCTCTATTCTGTTCCATTGGTCTGACTGTCTATTTTTATGTCAGTACTGGTCTGAGTGTCTATTTTTATGTCAGTACCATGCTGTTTTGGTGACTGTATCTTTGTAGCATAATTTGAAGTCAAGTAGTGTAATGCATCTGGCTTTATTATTATTTTTTTCTCTCAGGATTGCTTTGGCTATTGGGGATCTTTTGTTGTTCCGTATGAATGTCAGGATTATTTTGTTCTAATTTTGTGAAGAATGTCATTGGTATTTTGATGGGGATTGCGTTGAATCTGTAGATCACTTTAGATAGTACGGACATTTTCACAATGTTGATTTTTCCAATCTGAGAGCATGGAATGTCTTTCCACCTTTTTGTGTCTTCTTAAACTACGCTCAGTAGTGATCTGTAGTTCTCATTGTAGAGATCTTTTACCTCCCTTGTTAAATAGATTACTAGGTATTTGATTTATTTATTCATTTATTTATTTATTTATTTACTTACTTACTTATTTATTTATCTATTTATTATCTATTTATTAAATTATTTTGGGGTGGCTGTTATAAATGGGCTTTCTTGATTTCTCTTTCTGTTAGTTCATTATTGGAGAATAAAAATGCACATACTGGTTTGGGGATGTTGATTTTATATCCTGAAACATTACTGATGTTATCAATTAGCTCTAACAGTTTTTTGGTAGACTTTTAGTTTTTTCCATATATAGGATCATGTCATGAGCAGTTTGACTTCATCTTTTTCCACTGTGGATGCCCTTTATTTCTTTCTCTTTCCTGATTGCTCTGGC
>NW_007728514.1:301567-313817 GCF_000696425.1 Galeopterus variegatus | reverse complement strand
CTGTGTGTTTCGGGTGGGACACCCTAATCATGAGACTCTTCACCACTGTCCCAACTCCATGACGCACCAGGCCAGGAATGCTGTCAATAGCCAAAGAGAGCCATGCGCCTGTTCTCTTTCTGGCACAGAGGCACATAACACCCGAGTCGGCCCGCCCAGACTGCATTCTCGGCTGTGGGAAAGCCTTTGTGAATGAGTTCGTTGAAGTGGAGAGATTAAAATCAGGGCACTCTGAAACTGGCAGGGCCTTCAAAGGATTCCAGGGGGGCAGTTCTTTGCCTGTAAAAGCAAGGGGGTAATGGACCTAAAGCCCAGGACCCTCCTGTTTAATAGGAAGCCTAGTAAGCTAGACACTTTCCTCTCCCCATAAAATGAAGCTATTCAGGAGGCTTCAAATTCCAGGCAGTACAACAAATCACTTTGCCGAACGTCATCTCTGAAGTCAAGACAACTCAGCTCCTGCAAAGGTCTTCTGCCTCTGCTTGTCCATCGAGGATGCTTTGCAGATAGCCTGTTTAGGAAACCGTGCAGTCACAGCCCACCTGTATGTATGCAGTAAGCAACTCTTCTATGCTGTCTGCTCTGTGCTAAGAGTGTATGAATGTGCTTTTGGACCTAGAGCTGAGTATTAGGCCACTTCTGTTGCTTGTAACAGAATATCTGAAACAGTAATTGATGATGAAATGAAATTTGTTTCTTACAGTTTGGATGCTGGGAAGTCCCAAATCCAGGCAACACATGTGCTTTTGGACCTAGAGCTGAGTATTAGGCCACTTCTGTTGCTTGTAACAGAATATCTGAAACAGTAATTGACGATGAAATGAAATTTGTTTCTTACAGTTTGGATGCTGGGAAGTCCCAAATCCAGGCAACACATCGGGTGAGGGCCTCTGTCTGGGTGGTGACTCTACAGCGATTCAGGGTATCACATGCTGAGAATGGGCTAAGCAACCATGTCAGATTGCCTGTGGGCCTAGTCTCTGCAACCCCTTTAATCCCTGAAGTGAGACCTGCAACACTGACACATCTCTCATTAGGGCTGAACTCTCCCACCCATGTGGTGTTCCCTACCTCCCAATTCCTTCTGTAGTCTTCCAATTTCCATCATACGTCTTGTAAGTCGACCCAGGCAAACATGTTCTAATGTGCACCTGCAAGCCTGCCTTTTGATTTCCTGCAGCACAGAGTGAAAAGCCTTCAACTTCTACCAGACAATTCCTCGCCAGACACCTAGACAAGGTCCCCAGAGCCACCGGCAGAGCCCCTCATTGTGACATTTGGCCACCAGTGGGGTCCCCCGTGGGCAAAGAGCAGCCACAGTTCTAAGGACAGGCAACCAGAGAAGGATGATACATTTTGGGTACATGCACTGTGGAGGTGAGAACAGTGGCTCTGCCCATAAAAGCTGGAGCCTCCAAACCCATAACTCCATCAATGTTTGAAAACTCCCAATTATCTCTGGAAAAGACTGCAACATCTTTCTCCAAGAAAGTACCACGTCTTGTGCACGGAGACTGATATTGTGTGTGGAAAGCCTCACACGGTGTATTCTGTGAACATAAGACAAAGGGTAAGAGAGTTATTACTTTCAGAGGACCCCTGAGAGAGCTGTGGAGGTGGTGGAATTTTACAGTGTGAGGTTCCATTTTCATGCATTGTCCATGACTGTGTATGACATATATTCCAAAACTGTAGCTCAAGGGAGCTGAGGACCTACATACAGAGCCTTCTTCTGTATAAATCAGCTTTACTTCCAAAGCATAAAACAAAGAAATGGGAGAGGTTTGAATCCCGGGACACATTTCGCTTTTGCACTTTTTTAGAGCTGTTTCATTAGTACATGAGATAAAGTTAGTTATTTCCAAGTTTCGTTTTCTTTTAAAGAGCAAGACAGGTGTAAAATCAATAAGCACCTGCTCGATCAATAACTGCCTCTCAACAAGACCAGATGGCAAATCAATATCTCCAGGAGATCCTATCGTAAATGTAAAGTGACCGGTTAATTTTCCTGAATAACCTCTTATTTTAAAGCCTAAGGAAACCACCACTGCAGTGTGTTTGCACCGTTGTGTGCATGACAAGAGCTCTGCACAGAATGTATGAAGGACAACATCATCCTGGGGTTCCTCAGCAGCCTCTGATGCAGTGAAGTCTGGCGGTGCAAGACTTGGTTTAAGTCCTGCTGAGAAGCAAGAGCTATTAAGTAAAAAGCTCCTGTTCTCTCAACTGGTGCCAAGAAAAAGACGAGATAAGAAAAGGTCACTGTGGGAAGGAGGGGCAAGCAGTTGTTTAATCTCTAACAAACACGGCACACTCCACATTGTAGCTATTTTCTACCACTTCATGATGTTTCAAACATTCGTGGAATAAAGGAGTGAAATAAGCAAAGCTGTTAGTGGCATCGAAAAGAATGGTTCTTTTTTTGTTGGTGAGAATAGTTTTAAGACTACAGAATCACAGGGTCTCAAAAGTCTACAGCCGAGTTTTTTTGTTTGTTTTTTTTTTCTTTTTTTAGTTTGGAAGGTTAGACCCAAGGTCTGGATATCTGATGAGCTGTATTTTTTTGTTTGTTTTTTTTTTTTTCTTTTTTTAGTTTGGAAGGTTAGACCCAAGGTCTGGATATCTGATGAGCTGTCAAAATATGGTTTTCAGTGTTTCCGATAACACATCATTTCTGCTTTAGACAGACAATTCTTTGGAAGATGAAATGTAAAGGAAACCTTAAGGAAAAACTGCCCCGCCTGGGATATGTTCGTATGAAAAGAAAAAAAAAAATCTAAAATGGAAATATGTTAATCTTTACCCTCCTTTACAAAACATTAGAGCCTTTCCCCCTCTCACATCTACCATGATGTTAAAGGGTTCATAAGCCATCATTATAAACTGGAAAGTTTAAAAATACAACAGATATTGCACTTAATATAATGAAAGTTAAATATCACATGTTCTCATGTATAAGTGGGAGCTAAAAAAGTTGAACTCACAAAAGTAGAAAGTTAAATTGTGGTTACTAATGGTTGAGAAGGGGAAGAGAAATCGGGAGAGTTTGGTTAAGGGGAAAAAAAAACAGCTAGGAAAGAGGGACAAGTTTTTGTGGTGTATAGCACTGTTAGGTGACTATAATCAACAATAATTTGATGTACATTTTTTAATTGCTAGAGGAAAGAACTTCAAATGTTCTCAACACAAAGAAATGATAAATGTTTGCAGTGATGGATCTCCTAATTATGCTAATCCATTATAATTGATTCGATTATACATGTATACATGTATCAAAATATCATTCTGTACCCCATAAATAGGAACAATTATGTGTCCATTTAAAAAGCAGGCAGATAAAATACAGAGACTACAAAGTTGCCCACCTTGTGTACAGAGACTACAAAGTTGCCCCCTTGTGTACAGCTGAATAATCAGGTAGGTTGCTAAGGCTCGCCTGGTACAAAGACTGAGAGGAATAAGTAAAATCATGCTACACATCACCATGTGTGGTCTCCAGGACATACGTGCGGAGTCTTCAAAGAAGGTAACATTATTTAAAGAAAGCAACACAGTAACAACAAAAACAGGGAGAAAGCTGTAGAATAAACAGGTCTAAAGAGAGGTAGCAAAATGTAATAATGTGAAGCCTGATTGGATCCCGTAAAAAAGGAAAAAAAAGGAAAGGGAAAAAGAAGGGTATAAAATACTTTATTTTCAGAACAACTGGGGATATGTCAATAAATTGTCATAGGTGATATTATGGAATTATTGTTATTTTTCTTATGCATAAAAATGTTGAGGCAGGAGCCAGTCTTTATTCCTAAGAGATGCATCTGTGCAAGTTTGAGGGAGAATAAAAGTAAAAATGTCAAAATGTTCAGAAATGAAAGTTGTAAAATCTCAGCTATGCTCATCAGTTTAACAAGTAATACAGTCCCATGTTAAACAGGGGACAGGGACATAGGACAAGAGCTGTGAGAAGCATTTGCAAGCAGGGGCACCTGTGTTCCATCTCCAGGGCAGCAGCGATAAATCCACAGGACACGGGCATGAGCTCAGGCCTGAGGGACAGGACACAAGGTGAGGAGCGGATGCTCCAAAGAGACAGTGGCACACATACAAAAGCAGGACACAGGGAGAGAGTGACCCACTGTGAGGCTTCGAGTAGACTAGAACTGCTCGGTCTCACCTCACACATGCAATAAAAAGTAATGACACTGTTGTGCTGATTTGTTTCTGCAGGGAGGTGGGCTCCATCCAGGACAGATGGTCACAGCTGCTGGTGGATAACTGGGCTCAGGACAAGAGCACAGCAAAGACCTGCCCTTGCTTACAAGGATGCTGTCCATAACCTGCAGGAGGGAGGCCCAGGGATGGGCTTTGAAGGGGACAGGTCAGTGTGCTGCCCTAAAGGACCCAACACAGGGTCAAAAGAAGCTGCCAAATCAATGCACCATTTACTTCCAGCAAGACCTCTGTGAAGACCCTGATAATCTTCATCCTTTATATCGTGGCTGTATCTGGCTGCACACGGCTCTTTAAAAACAGAGTTTAAGATGTTGCAGGCTTCCGAGGGCTTTCCTTAGACGATCGATTGGAAAGGGTACAGGTATGGCCCCCGTCTTGGGAGGAAGAGGTGTCTGCTTCAGTAAATATATGACTATGGCCAGCAGATTCCAGAGATGCTAGTACAGATATGGCTGGATGAGAGTGCCTTTAGATGTGTTTAACGTCTACGATCAGCTGACTCTGAGTGAGGTCGATGAGCCTCCATAACATGGGTGGGCCTCACGCAATCAGTTGAAGGCCTTAAGAACAAAGACTGATGTTTCCCAAAAGGAAGGAAGTCTGCCTCCAGACTGCAACATAAAAATTCTGCCTGGGTTGCCAACTGTTGTCAAAACTGTGTATCAACTGGGTCTCCAGCCTGCTGGCCCGGCCTGTGGATTTTTGGGGTTTTGCCAGCCTTAAAATCAATCAGTCTCTCTCTCTCTCTCTCTCCACACACACACACACACACACACACACACACACACACACACACACACACACACACACGCACACGCACACAAACACACACACCCTATTGGTTCTGTTTTTCTGAGAATTCTAGTTAATACAATTGATAAAGGTATTATTTTTATATTGTTAATTCTGCTATGCCTTGGGGTGTGTGTGTGTGTGTGTGTGTGTGTGTGTGTGTGTGTGTGTGTGTAAGAGAGAGAGACAGGGAGACAAAGACAGACAGAGTTTTTGCATTATACATGAAGCATGGATTCAGTGTCACCTCTAAATGAATCGTACATGAGGGGACTTCAAAAAGTTCATGGAAAGAGTCATAGTATCTTTTATTCTATTTTTCCACCAACTTTTTGAAGTGCCGTCTTGCATACTGAACCCCTGCCTGGGTGGTTTTGTAGGGTGCTGTCTTAGCTCCATGGGGACTGCTTTTCTACAGGTCATTCTCTATGTTTTTCAGCGCCTGTTCATCTCCTGTTAGGCAGTCTTCCAAACTTTCACATATATGTAGTGGCATTTTATTCTTATGTACGTGTCGAATGTCAAACTAGGTGATATTTTTATTGCCAGTATCATTTCTTTTCTGTTTCTCTTTTATAGATGAGAAAGCTCATAGGAACACAGATGGTAACAGATAAAACCAGAATTTGGTTTTATCAGATAACACCTTGACCCCTTTGTGTTTCTGTTACCTGGTGCTGATTATACTGTGGGGTCCTATAAGTGTTAAAATCACATCTCTACATTTGTAGCACAGTGCCCGATGCCTAGTATGCCCTGAATAAACAATCTATATGTGACAATGAACAGTTCACATCAAATTGCTATTAACATTTAGTAAAAGAGGGGAGATGCAAATATGTGAAATGAGAAAAAAAATAATTGAGTGGATTATGGAACTTCATTAGGCTAATTTCATACATATTTCGTAGGAAACCAACCAAATGCATTATCTGGAAGCCGTGAATGCAAGTTGCCGATTACCTGTTTGTTTTCTAGAAATTTATTTCTTGCTTAAATTCCTTGTGATTGTTTGTGTATTTTGAGGAGACAGAGTCTACAGAGAGAGAGGATTTTTAAATACAGAGATACATGACTGTTTGAAAAACCAGATCCCTGGAATTGCAAGACAGTTCTTTGAAACCACTTGAGTAATGCACATGGGAACTAAAGTGTTCCTAAGTAATTAGAGATTGTCTCATTACCTGTCACCCTCTTTAGGAAGGTACCCAGCTGATGCGCATGACTGAGGCCCACAGCATTCCCCCCTTCCCTGGTTTGGTATCCCAGGGGACTTCCTGTCCTTCTAGGTTTCATAGGTGTTCTTTAGTGATGTGAAACCTTTACTAGTGAATATCAAACTTTGTCTCTGCTCTGTGGGTATTTTGTTTTTTCTTTCAGTTCTGTGTTGGGTTATTTGCTGTTCCTACCACTTCAACTCTGCACTGAAACTAATTTATTGTACTTTGCTTATTTCTAAATTGGGGGAACATCCTGTGGAGATCAGTACTTGAGCTGTGTGGTTGAGCTAAACTGCTGTTTTGCTGCTGGTTCCCTGAGGAAGGCTTTTTGTGCAGCTCAGATCCTAATGGTTGACTTTATAGGTACTCCCAGCTCTCGTGAAATCTGGTGCTCCTGGGTTGTATGGAAACTCTGGTCTGGGCCTGAGGCTTTTTATCAAACTGCACCCCATGCAATTCTATATTCCTGACCAGTCTCCTCTGACTGGTTCTATGCCAATGTGGGGGCAGATCAGCTGTCCTTGCTGTGCCACAGTGTTCTCCTGGTGGCCTGTCTCCCCTACTGCCCATGCTCCAAACACTTTACATGGGATGGGCCGTGTGCTAGTCCCTTTTGATGACTCACCAGCCTCTGAGTGCCTCTTTTTTTCAGTTGTTGTGGCTGTTTGCTCCTATGTGGATCCATGGGAACCCTTTTGGTGGTCTTGCTGGTCACCATGGCCCTGTTCTCCCCTGTAGCCTCCAAAGAACTTCAAGCAAAGGGTACAGTGATGGCTTTTTCCAGTTCCTGCTCTGTGCACTCACAGCTCCAGCTCTGGTCATTTTTTCTTTCTCTCATTGTGGCTTCTCTCACGTTCATGCACTCTGTAGGCCTCTCCTCCTCTTCCCTTGAACTGTAGCAGCCCCAGCTTGTCAGTCATTGCTTTTTAATAATTGTAAATTGGTTGATTTGTGGGAAAGAGTGATGCTGGGCACCATCTATTCTACCATCTTGACTGGAAGCCCTGAAATTATCTTTGACATATGGGCAATATCCGCCCCCTCTTCAGGGTTCTTTAGAAAATCCTTTGAGACTAATTTTGAATTGAAATAGGTTTGTAAGGTACGGTTCTGTAGAGTTCTTTGTAAAGGGCCAGATAGTGGTTGTGTTAGACTTTCAACTTTAAGAACCAAAAAGCAGAGTTGAAGATATTATGTAGGTACATATACAACCACTTAAAATTTAACTGATTAAAAATGTGCAAACCATACTTAACAAACCCACTATTAAAAGACAAATTTACTGTATTTTATCAAATGGCTGGAAGAGAGGAGATGAAATGTCCTTATCACAATGAAATGACCATGTTTTGAGTTGATTTTGGTATATGGTAAGAGGGGTAGGTCTAGCTTCATTCTTCTGCATATGGAGAGCCAATTTTCCCAGCACAATTTATTGAAGAGACAGTCTTTTCCCCAATGTATGTTATTGTGCCTTTGTCAAAGATCGGTTGACTGTAAGTCTGTGGGTTGATTTCTGAGTTCTCTATTCTGTTCCATTGGTCTGACTGTCTATTTTTATGTCAGTACCATGCTGTTTTGGTTATTGTATTTTTGTAGCATAATTTGAAGTCAGGTAGTGTAATGCCTCTGGCTTTATTATTTTTTTTTCTCTCAGGATTGCTTTTGCTATTGGGGATCTTTTGTTGTTCTGTATGAATGTCAGGATTATTTTGTTCTAATTTTGTGAAGAATGTCATTGGTATTTTGATGGGGATGGCGTTGAATCTGTAGATCACTTTAGATAGTATAGACATTTTCACAATGTTGATTTTTCCAATCTGAGAGCATGGAATGTCTTTCCATCTTTTTGTGTCTTCTTAAACTACATTCAGTAGTGATCTGTAGTTCTCATTGTAGAGATCTTTTACCTCCCTTGTTAAATAGATTACTAGGTATTTGATTTATTTATTCATTCATTCATTTACTTACTTACTTACTTACTTACTTACTTATTTATCTATCTATTTATTATTTATTTATTAAATTATTTTGGGGTGGCTGTTATAAATGGGCTTTCTTGATTTCTCTTTCTGTTAGTTCATTATTGGAGAATAAAAATGCACATACTGGTTTGGGGATGTTGATTTTATATCCTGAAACATTACTGATGTTATCAATTAGCTCTAACAGTTTTTTGGTAGACTTTTAGTTTTTTCCATATATAGGATCATGTCATGAGCAGTTTGACTTCATCTTTTTCCAATGTGGATGCCCTTTATTTCTTTCTCTTTCCTGATTGCTCTGGCGAGTATCTCCAGTACTATGTTAAATAGGAGTGGTGAGAGTGGGCATCCTTGTCTTGTTCCTGTTCTTGAGGGAAAAGCCTTCAGCCTTTCCCCATTTATGAGAGTACTGGTGGTGGGCTTGTTGTAAATAGCTTTGATTGTGTTGAGATACTTTCCTTCTATACCTTATTTGCTAAGAGTCTTTATTATGAAGGATGTTCAATTTTGTCAAATGCTTTTTCTGCATCTATTGAGATAATCATATGGTTTTTGTCCTTGATTTTGTTGGTGTTGGGTATTACATATGTTTGGTGATGATGAATATGCTAATTACCCTGATTTGATGATCACACATTGTATACATGTACTGAAATTGAAGTTCAACTGTGTACCCCACAAATATGCATAATCAATATGTTTTCATAAAAAAACACTTTAATACATTTTGATTTTTTTAAACTGAAATGATAATGGACACAAAGAATGATTATGTATTGTACTAATGAATAATCTAATTACACTGATTTGGCCATCACATATCATACACAATTATGGATTCTCAACTCTATACCCCAGAAATGTGTGTAATCAATTAAGTTTCAGTTAAACCCCCCCACACACAAAAGTAGACAGGTGGTCAGAGTCAGGGTCATAGTTTGCCACCACCTGTTCTAAAGTATCAAAATTGTCTAAATTATATTATGTATAGAGATTTTAATAGTAATAAAAGTATTACTAATAATCACACTAGCTGATATTTACATATCATTTGGAATCATTTTGCATACCTTACCTTGTTTATTTAGCTGAGTTCCTTCTTCTAAATCCTGCCATTCCAAGTGCTATTCCCAAAGGGGAGTTTGGAGAAGGGAACCCATTTGAGTTCATTCACTGAGGACAGAACATCTTCCATCTGAGATTTTCATAAAATGGACAAGCTTTGTGGGATCAGCTAGCACAGGAAGGATGGCCACTGTTATAGTGACATTAGCCTCGACAAGACAGGATTTAGAGCAAAACAATAGGCAGTGTGCAGTATCATTTAATCCTCAGAAGGATTTCTGAGGATAAAAGACATGTAGCCAGCTTTTCGGTAGGAACTTTAAACTCTTCCCTATTTGCTCTTATGATTCTGTACTCAGCTGCATGTTTTAACTATTGCTAAGCAAGTGCAATTTTCATTATAGACAATCCCATGTATATATTTTTGGAAGCCCACCTGAAAACAAGCTCAGACTCATCTTGCAAAAAAATCATCCTTATGCGTGAGACAATAGACATCCTCAAATGCAGTATTAAGTGTCAAAGAAAAAAATAGGTTGGAGAATTCTTGTCCTGCTCAACCCCATAATAGAAGGTATAGAGAAAAATCATTGGCATGGTGTCAAATGCCATCTCACCAAAGTACCAGAAGACATGGAGTCATTAAACATCAAGGCAGAAGACGCAGGAAAAGTTTTTCTACAATAAAGTGGAGCAACTTCAAACCCTCAGGTCAAGAGGTCAACTTTCTTGCTACTTCACTGAGCAAGTATCATCCCATGGTTATTTTAACCTCTTTTTCCCCCTTGTATTCCACACAGAGGAGTTTGCAGTTGAGCTGGGAGAGCTCTAAGATTTCAGCCAGCTATAATCATTTCTATGATGACTACCACTTTTCCAACCCTCACTTGTAGGATTTAGCTCACAAACGACTTTATTTGTAGTACCTGCCCTGTGCTTCCTTAAATATCACCACCACAATCATTCCATGGAAAATAGCTTGGCAACAGTCATGTCTTTTGTTGTGGCCAATGCAAATATAAAGCAGCGTAAACGACCAGGATGATGGGATGGCCAATGGAAATCACTACATCAGGTGATAACATTTCTTCTTTTGCAGTGATTATGCATTTATTAGTTTAAAGTAAAGGAAATTAAAAAATATATAGTAAAATACACACAACATAAAATTTACCATTTTAGCTATTTTAAGTAAACAGTTCAATAATATTAAGTGCTTTCACACTGTTGTGCAACCAATTTCCAGAACTCTTGGATGTCGCAAAACTGAGACTTTGTACCCATCAAAAAACAACTTCCCATTCCCCACACACCCCAGCCCCTGGGAACCACCACCTTACTTTCTGAACGAATTTAACCCCATCAATTTGAGTATTCTAGGTATGTCATGTAAGTGGGATCACACAATGTCTGTACTTTTGCTATTGGTTTATTTCACGTACCATTACGTCTACAAAGGGAGTTTTTTAAAAGCTTGTTTTACAAGACTGAGAACTGTAAAATACAATAATCCCAATTTAGAAACATTTAGAACAAGCTTGGGTGTAATTTACTTTTCTATAATGCAGCGATCAGTTCCTCCTTGTACAATGATGAACAGCATAATTAAAATTCATGTTTTCCCCCTTCAGACAGCGTCCAGTTCATATAAAAAGATGGGGGCAGTGTTCACAGTTTAGTCAGGGGATTTAATTAGGAACGCCAATTAAAAAACTGCCAATTAAAAAACTAGGACACAGGGTAATAACTAATAAAAGTGACTTAAAAGTACTTTGGAAACATACCCTGAAATATCTGTGCAACATGATAGTGGTGATTTCGGTGGTTATGGGGCAGATGTTTCCAATAATAGTGAAATGTGTTCAATCTGGAGAAACGATGTAACATGCTTTTAATGTGGGTTAACTTCTTAAATGATTATTTTGTTTTTGTCTTTATTGAATAGGAAAAATTTTAGCAGGCACACTTAAAGATATGAAACTAGTGCAAAGCGACATCGTGAAGGGATTGTATACATATTATTCCCATGTGTGTTTAACTTTTCTTGCTTCATGACTTCTTTTCTGATTACTTATTTTAAAGAAAAACAGGGAGTGAACATTAGAATTATCAGAACACTTTTATTTGCTAAGTATAAAGCATCCTATGGTTATTGACCTGGAGGAATAATCTGTTCATTCTGCCTGTATACGGCATAGTAACCCCCCCCCCCACACACACACACATAAATGTACAGGAGACTGATGTGCAACAAAACAAGATACCTGGATCTTAAGTTAGAGCTTCCTCCCCAACTCAGTAACCTCAGATGAGATGTGTGGCTTTTCTGCATAATGTGAGATGAGGCAGTTGGGTGGATCATGAGTTTGCAAATGAAACTGTAGCTGAAATGGTAATGCATAAAAAACAAAACAAACACACACACAAAAACCAGAAAGCATGTCTACCATTCACAGCCTCCCCACAACCACCACCACCTCCCCTAGTCCCAAAGATCCTCAGAGCATATTTGAAAGCCAGTGGGCCAAGTGGTCTCTAATATAACACCCAATTTGGATGCTGCATTCTATGAGCTGGTAAAGGACAAATTTGAGAAAAATTGGCTGGCAATTGGTTGAAAACTAGAAAACATATTTTGGAAGATGAGGGCAATAGCAACTCGTGGCCTTGGTCATTGGTATTCAAACACCTTCCTGGAGATATACAAGGGAGGAATAGGGCATGTGGGGTCCCAGATTGAATCAATAGGGGAGTTCTCTAGGGGAGATAGGCAACACTTTGGAGAAGGTTATGGGACCAGAGAGCCCATACTGACACATTCTGGTTGTGATGGTTAACTTTAGGTGTCAACTTGACTAGATTAAAGAATACATAGAAACCTGATAAAACATTATTTTTGAGTGTGTCTGTGAGGGTGTTTCCAGAGGAGATTAGCATGTAGGCTGGAGAGGACTGGGT
>NW_007728514.1:300370-301538 GCF_000696425.1 Galeopterus variegatus | reverse complement strand
TTTGAGAAAAATTGGCTGGCAATTGGTTGAAAACTAGAAAACATATTTTGGAAGATGAGGGCAATAGCAACTCGTGGCCTTGGTCATTGGTATTCAAACACCTTCCTGGAGATATACAAGGGAGGAATAGGGCATGTGGGGTCCCAGATTGAATCAATAGGGGAGTTCTCTAGGGGAGATAGGCAACACTTTGGAGAAGGTTATGGGACCAGAGAGCCCATACTGACACATTCTGGTTGTGATGGTTAACTTTAGGTGTCAACTTGACTAGATTAAAGAATACATAGAAACCTGATAAAACATTATTTTTGAGTGTGTCTGTGAGGGTGTTTCCAGAGGAGATTAGCATGTAGGCTGGAGAGGACTGGGTGTCCTCTCATGTATTGTACCATGTATTTGTACCATCTAATGTTTTGGGAACTCAGAGAGAACAAAAACAGAGGAAAAGGTGAATCTGACTCTTTTTCCACAGGAGCTCGGATACACTCTTCTCTCCTGTCTGTGGAAATCCAAACTTGAGACTCCCCAGCCTTTGGGTTCCAGGACTTCCCAGTGACCCCTCTGGGCTCTCAGGCCATTAGCCTCAGACTGAGAATCACGTCATCAGCTTCCCTAGTTCTGAGACATCGAGACTTGGATTGAGCCACGTGACCAGACTGTAGATTGTCTTCACAATCACATGAGCCAATTTCCTTAATCAATCTCCTCTCAAATATTTATAGACATATGCTGTTGCCTCTGTCTCTCTGCAGAACCCTAACTAATACACGGGTGCACCTCTTTAGTGTGTTGTGGCGTGGTGTGGAGGTCTGAACCTGCCTACATGCAGTAGGGTGTCCTCTGGGTATCTTTCTCACTGTGTCAACCCAAGAGCTCCCCAGGCAGAATCCTGTCCTTCTCATGCCTGGAGGATGGCTGCTTCCCCAACTGACACCTGGCTGGAAACAGAAGCCTTTTTTTTTTTATCTCTCAGAAAGGGGTGGACCTCACTTTGAGCAGGTTGTTACCTGCTGAACTGTTCAACTGCCCCATCTTCTCTCACCCTCAGGAATGAGAGCCTTTGGCAACCTGTTGTGTTTGGTGCTGAGGGGGAAAAAACCAATTCACTTAAAGGAAATCAGTAACTCATTCAAAAAGGAGAGAAAAGAACAATCACCTTTACTGAGGA
>NW_007728514.1:298464-299809 GCF_000696425.1 Galeopterus variegatus | reverse complement strand
TTAAAGGAAATCAGTAACTCATTCAAAAAGGAGAGAAAAGAACAATCACCTTTACTGAGGAGACTATAGCAGGAAAGACAAAAGAGGGCACAGATGAAAAATCGTGTGACCCCCAAGAAGATGAAATTAGAAACTGTTTTTAAAAAGAGAGACTTTCGGAATTTGGGAATGATGCTGGTAAAATTTAAAAACCAACAGGGGAAGTTAAAAAGTGCTCAGTCACTGCTGATAAACTACACTGATAATCTGGAAAGACAAATGGGAGGATTATCTTAAGGGGAGAAATAGAAAAAAGCAATGAGGGGTAAGGAAGCAAAGACAATTCCGGTGAAATTCCTTAATCAGAAAGGTACACAGAAAACCTTAGCAGCTTCCACACACAAAGGGCGTGTTACCTGAAAAGCAAACTCATCACAATATGGATCCAGAAAACAGTTAATATTTACAGACCATGGCAGGGAAAGGGATGTGATCCAAGCATCCTGAATCCATTTTACTGGGGGTGAGAATAAAAGACAAAGAACACACACACACACACATTTAAATAAAATAGAAAAACAGATATGCAATATCTCAGGATTACTTTTCTTACTGAGACTAGTACTCACAAAAGTACTCTAAACAAACAGAAAGTCTGAGCAGAGATAAAGATGGAACTATTTTGAGCAATACATCTTATGATATCAATATAGTTGTTTTTATATTTATAGTTCNCCCTGAGTCTTACATCTCAGAGGCTAAGGACACATAACAAGCAAACACAAATACAATTGAACATGGTAGGAAGTCCAGTGCAACAATTAAAGCAAGGGGTAGATTGGACAGTATCCTGGAAAATGGCCAAAGAAAGCCTCATTGTGAAAATACCATTTGAACTGAAATTGGATTAAATAAATGAATGAGCTTCCAAGATATGGATATATATGTATTCATCTATATGTGTATATTCATAGACATATAGATTGACATAGCTATACATGTGTATGTATGAATACACACATACATTCACTCTGACAAATCAATAAGAAAAGGGAAAAACATTTTTTCATAGAAAAAATGAAAGGAAATAAACAGCACTTAAAAGAAAAAAAAAATACATGCCAAAAAAGTCTTTTACTCCCTGTCAGAGAAATTCAAATTAAAACAGCAATGAGACTCCTCTAAAACAGGCAACAAGTTAAGTCTGACTGTGTCAAGTGCTGAGGGGAACATAAAGATTAAAAGGGATCCCTTTGCACTTTTGGAAGGAGTGTGAATCAAGGTAACCACTTTGGGGAGCTGTCTCAAAGCATCAGGAAGGCTGAGGACACAGCCAGCCTTCTCCATGAGAGAAGCTCATGCCACA
>NW_007728514.1:295691-297759 GCF_000696425.1 Galeopterus variegatus | reverse complement strand
TAAGCACAAGGAATAAAGTACAGTTACAGTATCAATTCAGTCATTCTCAAATTGAATTATGAATGAAAGATGACTTTCGGAGCCATACCATTTACTTAAGTTTTAAAAATAATCTATATATTTATCTACCTATAGATACAGATGTAGATGCACACATATGTATAAAAATGATAAAAAATATATATATAAGTGACTGTTAAAACCAAATTGAATAGAGTCTTCTGGGGAAGAGGGAGAGAAATGAAGTCCATGGCAGGAACATAGGGGATTTGAAAATATTGCTCAATGGCATGATCATATTTTAAAAACCAACATAAGGAAGGCATGAAGGAAATATGGTAAAGCTGTTTACATCACTTCTTTCTCGACCTTCTCCAACACCCCCAGAAGCCTCTTTACCCACCTCGTTTCAGCTGCGTTTCACATTAAAATGCTAACATTATCTCTTTCAAAGAAATATTTTAGGACATGAGGAAAATCGCAGACAAACATTGTTTTCCTAGTGCAGAGGGGTTGCTCATGAGTTTCACATATAACCAAAAATATTTAATTAATTTATTTTCCAAATTCATTCATTTTATTGACTTTTTGTTTAAATGTGATTTTTTTTTTACATATCAGCAAACACAGATACAGCAACAAATAGTAGAGATCTTCCCACCTGAAAATATGATTTTGTTTTTCTTTTTAGGAATAGGGCCCCTGGGAATCTTGGGCATATGTTAAAACACATGAGCATATGCTCACATACTTAGAAAAAGAGATTCAGTCATGCCAATTAGGTTGCATTTAAAATTCCTAGCATCAGTTGCAACGGTGTAAGTACCAATTTTCCTTGAACTTAATAAACCTTTATCCCTGACCTTGGTATCTTTAGTCTTCCTTAGTTACTCTCTTTCTTTTTCATGATCAAACTTTCTAGTCTGGACTTTCTGTTCCTTTCTCTGAGCAAAGTCTTCCTGAGAGTTGGGGTAAGTAAAATCTCCAATGTTTTATACAGTACAAAGTAGTATAAAAGTTGATGTTTAGGGAAGTGAATGCTGAACAGGTACAACATTCCAATTAGATAGGAGGATTAAGTGCTGGTGTTCTATTGCACGGTGGGGTGGCTATGGTGACAGCTTAGTTTTGTATAACACGTAATAGCTAGAAGAGAGACTTTTGAATGTTTTTGTCACAAAGAAATGATAAATGCATTATCTACCCTAACCTCATCACTATACATCATACATATGTATCAAAACATCGGATTGTACCTCTTAAGTATGTGTCAATTAATGTACCTTTTAATGTGTCAATTAAAATAAATAAGTAAATCTGCATATCCCCCCAATATAAAAAAAATAAAAATAAAAAACTGGAAGAGAAAAGGTGCAATGGACCCTTTTTAGGTCATTATTGCTTTAAAAGGAGGAGTGTATGAGTCCTGTTGCTCATGTATTTAACTAAATGCGTTATATATGTGTATGTATATACATATGTACACAAAATGCACAGGTACACATACACATGTGTGTATATATATGTGTCTCAGATATATAAATAAATGTGTCATACACACACATACACACAATTATTTAGAATATATCAAGCAGTTACATTTTTTTTTATGTCAAGTATGCTATGAGAGTTAACTTCAAAATTTAATCTTCACAACAGCCATGAGGTAGAAGGTATTATTATACCCACTTTACACAGAGAACTGATGTCCAGAGGGGCAAGCTACCTGAGGTCCCACAAGCTAGATAAAAGTGCAGCAATGATTTGAGTCCACGCAGTACCAACAAAAGCTCCTTTTCCCACCCTCTGTGCACTACTAGAATTTGCCACTGGTTTCCATTTTGCCAAAGTGCAAAGTGGCACCCAAGAGGATATGGATGTCCATAGAAATTTCCATAGAAATCCACCATATTGGATTTAGCATTACACCTCTGAGATAAATCCTCAAGATATAAATTTAACTTCTAATGTCAACATTACAGATGGAGCTTCCTTAATCTGGGGGGAAAAAAAGTCCAAAATACAAAACACTCTGGTCCCAAGCATTTTGGACAAGGGGTCCTCAGCC
>NW_007728514.1:293799-295160 GCF_000696425.1 Galeopterus variegatus | reverse complement strand
AGGATATGGATGTCCATAGAAATTTCCATAGAAATCCACCATATTGGATTTAGCATTACACATCTGAGATAAATCCTCAAGATATAAATTTAACTTCTAATGTCAACATTACAGATGGAGCTTCCTTAATCTGGGGGGGAAAAAAGTCCAAAATACAAAACACTCTGGTCCCAAGCATTTTGGACAAGGGGTCCTCAGCCCGTGCATGTACGGAACCAAATCTCCTCCATATGGAAGTTGCATTTTTACTGCCAAGCCATAAGAGGGAGATGAGGGATCCTCTGTAGAAGGCATTTCTCTTGCTAGAAATGCAGATGTTGTAATGGAAAACTTTTGGATGCAGCTATGTTAACCACCAAGGAGAGGCACTAATAGCCCTGGATCTATTTAAGTAGCTCCTATATGGAACGTTTTTCCACATTGAATATTTTAAGCCCCCTTATCATCATCATCATCATCATCACCTGCGGCTACATTCGTCATCACCAACAAGTAATGGAAAATGTTTTGCTAGCTTCCAAAGTACTAGTGTGCACATCTCAGAACATCTCACGCTCTTAATGCATTTCCTAGTGATGGTTCCAAGTCGTGATGTGAAACAGGGTTTCTGGAAGTCAGAAATCCAGTATTTCAAGGCAGCCTCATCTTCAGCTGGAGATATCCTTGCCTATCTCAATAAGACTCCGCTTAAGGCTATTCAAACCAAACAAAATATCAATACACTTTTTCAGATAATATCGCCATACAGAGTCACCTCATTTTTTTTTTTTGAGCAATCACAAAATGGAAAAATGAGAAGACACTTTTGATGCATCCAGATCTTCAGACTCTAAGGAGCTTTAATATATATAACAATTAGTTCCAACTTTCAGTGAGATCCTACTTATCTAAAACTGGAGTTGGTGATCCAAATAAATTAGAATGGCAATATGTGTGGGGCATTATTAGAAAGAGCTAGAGCCTTGGCTTGGGTTTTCTCAAAGTAGACCTTGAGAAAACGATCTGGGTGCAAGTGAATCATTCATGGAAAACCAAGCTGTCTCAGTGTCAGGGGGTCTTTGACTGTGGGGTCCTTTGGGTGGGGAGTTGGGAGGTAACTTTCTAGGAGGGACAACTCACTCTACACCAGGACAGTTTTTCAGAGAAGTGTAGCAGCTGTGAGCCATGTGCACTGGCCCTATAAAGAAGGTATTGGTATTGTGAATAATGCTGCAATAAACACGGGAGTTCAGACATCCCTTTAGCATACTGATTTAATTTCCTTGGATAAATACCCAGCAGTAGGATGGTTGAACATTATGGTCATTCCATTCTTAGCTTTCACGAGGAAGCTCTATACTGTTTTCTGAAATAGCTGTGCT
>NW_007728514.1:291416-292461 GCF_000696425.1 Galeopterus variegatus | reverse complement strand
ATACAATTATTATTTGTGAAAAAATAAAAACAAAACTAAACTAAACTAAAAAAACAAACAAAACAAAAAACCCTAATGGCACTGGCAGGACACCATAACAGCACCTAACACATGCACTAATTACTGCAAGTAAAAGTAGTTTTAAGCATCCGTTTAAAATAATATCCCTCTTTGTGCTGTGATTCCTAACACGATCCACTAAGAAATGTTAATGTGTTAAAATCAGATTAGGCCATGGTTTATTAAACTGATCATAATTGTACATGCTTAAGGTCCTGGTTTCTAAAATATTTGCTTATATCTCAAGTGCAAGGTAAGGATTTGTAAATAAAGGGTTTTTTTCCCCCAAGATTTATTGGTATGATTTCCAAATCTTGTTAGGTTTACAGACATATTTTCCTTGCTTATAAATCCTCATACTCAGCAAGAGCTGACACTTAGAATAACGATTTCTCAATGAGAAGCTGAACTGGATTTACTAGCAGGTTTTATAAATCAAGCGCAAAATGTATAGTTTAAACTTCTGAAAGCACAGATTTACGTATCCTTGCAATAAATCAGTAATATAAGGAATAAGTACCCACAAAGTCCTTTTTGTTGTTGTTGTTGCTAATCTGGTCAACTGCTGGGTAAATATGGCTTGTCTCTTTAAATCCATTTCATATTAATAATTAGACTTCATTATTTCAGCAAATATCTGTCAATTTATGGTTGTCCTAAATCCATGCATTTGGAGGAGTCTGGAAGCCTGCCTGCATATTAACAGTTACAGAGGATAACTAATGCTATCTCCACGAGAATGAATGAAAATGTACAGTAATAATATTAAACCCCCCATGTAAAGGATAAGGCAGAGTTCAAACTAACCCAGCTTCCATTCTCAAAAAAGCATCAATTCATAATAACCATAATGTGGTCATAAGTCATACTTTGCATGACGTTTCATAATTGACTTAGCACTTTATGTTTACTTCTTTATTTTATTCTGGACTAAGAAATAGCAGGGTGCGTAATTGGGTTTTTTTGTTTCTTGGTTTTTTTTCCC
>NW_007728514.1:286515-289859 GCF_000696425.1 Galeopterus variegatus | reverse complement strand
AAAAAAAAAAAACACTTCCCTTATTCCAGTTCATAATAAAGCGGTGTATTAGTTTGCTCAGGCTGCCATAATGAAATACTAGAGACTGGTTGGCTTGAACAATAGACATTAATTCTCTCTCAGTCCTGGAGGCTGGAAGTCTGAATTCAAGGCATGGCAGGGCTGGTTTCTCTTGAGGCTTCTCTCCTTGGCTTGTAGACGCTGTCTTCTCCCTGTGTCCTCATATGGTCGTCCCTCTGTGTGTGTCTGTGTTCTAATTCCCTCTTCTCATAAGGACACTAGTCCTATTGGATAAGAGCTCCACCCTAGTGACCTCATTTTACCTTAATTATCCCTTTAAAGGACCTATCTCCAAATACAGTCTCATTCTACAATTCTGGAGGTTAAGGCTCAACATACGGATTTTGAGAAGACACAATTTAGCCCATTACAGATGGGCTAGCACATTCAAGATAGATTCATTCATTGAATGAAGGTACAAAACCTGGACAAGATTCATGGAGCACCTATCTGAGAACTCTGTAAACTAAATGGCCACAACCCACCTATTAGAATGGCCAAAATCCAAAACACTGACAAAACCAAATGCTGCTGAGGATGTGGGGCAAAAGGAACTCTCATTCATTGCTCGAGGAAAAGCAGCATGGTGCAGCCACTTTGGAAGACGTTCTGGAAGTTTGTTGCAAAACTAAATATACTGTTACCATACAATCCAGCAATTCTGCTCCTAGGTATCTACCTCAATGGGTTAAAAACTTATGTACACACAAAAGTTTTGTAACATTTTTATCCATAATAGCCGGAACTTAGAAACAACCATGATGTCCTACAGTAGGTGTCTAGATAAATAAACTGGTACACCCAGACAATGGAAGATTATTTCATGCTGACAAAATAACTATTAAGCCATGAAAAGACATGGAAGAACCTTAAATGCATAAGTGAAGAGCCAGTCTGCAAAGGCTACATACCGTGTGATTCAACTATATGACATCCTGGAAAAAGGAAAACTGTAGAGACAGTAAGATCAGTGGCTGCTAACGTTTGTGGGAAGAGACGGGTGAAGACATGGAGCACAGGGGATTTTAGGGCAGGGAAGTTACTCTGTATGAGACTGTAATGGTGGGAAAACATCCTTATACGTTTATCCAAACCCACAGAAGGCACACTGCCCATGAACTCTAATGTAAACTGATGAGAACCTTAATGTCAACAACGGATGTTCAGTGATAATGATGTGTCAATGTAGGGTAATTAATTGTAACAAGTGGACCACCCTGGTGCAGTACGTTGACAGCATGAGGCTATGCGTGTGTAGGGCAGGGGATACGCGGGAACTCTCTGTATTTTCTGCTCGCTTTTGCAGTAAAACTAAAATGGCTCTAAAAATAAAGTTGATAATTGAGAAACAATAACAAAAAGCTAAATGGAAGCAGATTGTAGACGATTACTAGAACCTCAAGTTCCACCAAACCAGTGAGGAGTTGACCATTGCTTTCTCTTTTGACAGCTTGAATGGAAATGCAGAAACAGAGAGGACTGAACACAGTGCTGCAAGCAAAGTGAACTGCAGAAGCCAATAGTTCTGTCTTAAAAATCAGGAATGAGGGGCCCTGTCACTCAAAGAGAGGGTACAAACTCTGGTCGTGCTCTTTTACTTTTTCTGCTTTGTTTTCTTTTGCACCAGCCCTTTGAGTCATTCTGCAGTGGAAACAGGAGGGACAAACAGCTCACAGATGCCAAAACCTCTGAGGGGAAGGTTAACTGCATGCTGATAAGAAGAGGAGGAATATTTTAATAACCTTTTCCCATCATGTGGCAGTTTCTTAAACTTTGTGTGTAATGTGGAACCTGAAATCCCATCAATGAACTTTCTGCATTTTATTCAGGAAAACGTGTTACTCTCTGTTGCACTTAAAATGGCTTGTTTTTTTTTTTTTTTCTTTTTTAATTCACATGAATTTTTTAGCATCATTGCATTTGGATAAATTAGTTGGTTGAGGTATGAAGATTTTCAGAATGTGGAAACATTTTATTACACAGGGCCAAAAAGCCAACATTTGTTAATAACATCATCAGTCCAATCTGAAAAGATTTTTGCTATAGGGAGCTTTTGGTAGCAGATAGAAGTTTTCAAAAAATCCAATTTTTCCTTGAATTGAAAGGCTCACTTTGTTCATTGCTGAATTACCACGGCTGGTCCGTCAGACATTCTTTCAAATACCTTTGTTCTTCTGTGTAAATGGGAGCCTCTTCAGTGTGCAATTAAAGCAATAGCAAACTTGCTTTTCCTGACAACAACAACCATTTCTCAGTAAGCAGCAGAAATACCGCAGGAATACTTCCCATTTGCTCCTGCGAATTATTAACAAGACACATACTGACGGGTTGAGATTTAATAAAACCAGTAACTTGTATTCTTTTATCAAGGTTCCTCATGATAAATGATGCATTGGTCATTGATAAATGGATGCATGGTTTTGAAGAACACATCCAAGAATACCTTTGGTTGTCACCGTTTTGACATCCTTTAAGGCACCATTTTCGGGCACCTGACATGCAAACATCAACCTTGAGAAAAAGGCATGCAACACTCTTATGTTACAAAAATTGTTTTGAACAACCTTTTACGATTTTGTCAACTCAAAGGGTCTGAAAACCACCCCTTGATAATAGCTACTGCAGCTTCATGTCACATTTGTGACTGTGGGCAATTACAACTTTGATGGTGACATATTTTGATAGTGCAGTTTATCGTGTTGCAGAGATGAATGACTTGTGTCCCACAATCACTCACACGTACAAGTCTGACCCACTGGTTTTTTACTTTGCTAAGAATGCAGTTTTTTATTTTTTAATGGACATGTAATAATTGTACATACTTATGTGCTGCAGAGTGATATTTTGAAATACTCTATACAAATTGATATTTGAGATATATATATATATACAAATATCAATATCTATACAATGTTTCAAATATCATTGTATACAATGTGTAATGATCAAATCAAATCAGGGTAATTAGTGTATCTACCACCTCAAACATTTAACATTTCTTTGTGTCAGAAACATTAAAAATCCTCTCTTCTAGGCATTTGAAAATATGCAATAAATTGCTGTTAACTAAAGACACCTAATGGTGCTATAGAAGGTTAGAACTTCTTTCTATTTCACTGTAATTTTGTATCTGTTCACCAATTTCTCCCTATCTTGCTTCCCCTCTACCCTTCCCAGCCTCTAGCAACCACTATTCTACTCTCTACTATTTCTTTTTTTTTTCCCAGTTGGAATCAATTTTAGTATTTAAATGCAAAAGTGAGCACTGACTTTTTTTTTTTTTT
>NW_007728514.1:282374-285233 GCF_000696425.1 Galeopterus variegatus | reverse complement strand
CAGGAAGTGAAGGTAGAGCCTCTGGCATTCCTCTTGACAGCGCTGTGTTAGGCCCTAGAAGTATCCGCTGCTGCTGCAATTGCTGCTGTTGCTGCATTTGCAACTTCTCAGTCTCAAAGACAACAGGAAGAACCAGGATCATAAAGGAATTGGTCCCAATCCACAAGGCTGCCCTGGAAACCCTGTACATTTTTTGAGCCACAAACGTGGCTCCTGCCATGGACCAGACCTTCTCCAGGAACATCTCCATCTGAATCCACAGTCTCTCAAACTGGGTCTCATCTAGCTCTTCATCATTATCTCCTTCCAACTCCTTTTCAGTCTTCTCTGTGTCACTTTTGGAGAGCAATTCGTCTGGGGACAGAGGCTCCCCAGGGCCGGCAGCAGCAGTGGCAGCCATGGCTGTAGAGGACCTACTCTCTACTTCTATGAGCTTAACCTTATTAGCTCCTACACCTGAGTGAAACAAGTGGATTTTATCATTCTGTGCCTGACTTACTTCACTTAATGTAATGTCTTCCAGGCTCATCCACGTTGCTGCACATGACAGGATTTTATTCTTTTTTCATGGCTGTATAGTATTCCATTGTGTATATATATATCACATTTTTCAAAATCCATTCATCTTTTGATGAACAATTAGATTGAGTCCATGTCTTGGTTACTGTGAATTATGCTGCAATAAACATGGGGTGTAGATATTTCTTCGGCGTATTGCTTTCCTTTTGTTTGAATAAATATCCAGTAGTGGGATTGCTGGATTATATGGTAGTTCTATTTTTTATATTTTGAGGAACTTCCATACTGTGTTCCAGAATGGTTGTATTAACTTACATTTCCACCAAAAATGTATGAGTTCTCTTTTCTCTACATCCTTGCTAGCATTTGTTATTTTTTGTCTTTAGATAAAAGCTATTCAAACTAGGGTAAGTTGATGTCTCATGGAGATGTTCATTTGCATTTTCCTGATGATTACTGAGGCTGAGCATTTTCTCATACACTTGTTGGCCATTTGTATGTTCTCCTTTGAGAAATGTCTATTCAGATCACTTGCCAATTTTTTAAATTGAATTATTATTATTATTAGTTTGCTGTTATGTTGCTTGGATTTCTTATATACACTGGATGTTAATTCCTTGTCACTTACGTAGTTTGGAAATATTTTCTCCCATACTGCACGTTGTCTTTTCATTCTGTTGATTCTTTCTTTTGCTGTGCAGAAGGCTTTCAATTTGATAAAGTCCCATTTGTCTATTTTGTCTTCTGTTGCCTGTACTTTTGAAGTCTTATCCATAAAATATTTATCCAGACCAATGCTCTGAAGCTTTCCCCCTACATTTTCTTTTAGTAGTTTTATGGTTTTAGGTCTTAGATTTAAGTCTTTAGTTCATTTGACTTGATTTTGGAATATGGTGAGAAGTATGGGTCTAGAGATTTTTTTTCTGCATGTGGATATCCAGTTTTGCCCACACATTTATTGAAGAGGCTGTTCTTTCCCTAATGCATGTTCTTGGCACTTTTGTGAAAAATCAGTTGGCTGTTAATATGTGAATTTATTTCTGAGTTCTCTACTCTGTTCCACTGGCCCATGTGTCTGTTTTTATGCCAGCACCATGCTGTTTTGGTTACTATAGCTTTGTAGTATATTTGGAAGACAGGTAGTGTAATGCCTTCAGCTTTGAAGAACTTTGTCTTCACTAAGATCTAAAATTGGTGTTACACAGTTTGGACTCACTTATGACTTCAAAACAAATAATTCCACCTTCCACATTGGACCAACGTTCACAATAAGCACAGTGTTTCAGCTACAACACAATGAACTTGCAAAAACTCTACTTTTAGTCCATGAACCAGTTGAAAAAAATTTGCATCATTATTAGAATTAGCTTAACTGATATTCTATGTCAATGCTTTGAATTTATGATCTACAGCTGATGTCATTCATCTGTTTGTGAAGGTGAAGTTGTCCTGCTAATAAAGCCATCATGTTCGAAAATTTGCATCATTATTAGAATTAGCTTAACTGATATTCTATGTCAATGCTTTGAATTTATGATCTAGAGCTGATGTCATTCATCTGTTTGTGAAGGTGAAGTTGTCCTGCTAATAAAGCCATCATGTTCACAGCCATCACCTCACTTTGAAAACATGCATGAGAAAATTTGGAATCTAAAAGAAGGGAAATTAATTTTCAGTACTCATTTGATCTAAATAAAAGGTCATGTTTCCAAAAATGGGGTGAAAATGAGCTTTCTGCAGCTGCATGTGTTAAATTACTGTGTGCACTCACAGGCTTATTAAATAACTATTAAATTTTGAAACAAATGCTGTTACTTTTTCTGAAGATTTGTGCTTTCTGCTTTTCATGTGGTCTGCAATATATTACAGCATAAGTGCTGAACTATATAAGCAGACAAACTCTCCAGTCAGTTTACATATACAATACTAAGTTTCTTGAGAAATCAAAATTTTATTCTTTATTCTGCATTAATCCTCTTTCATTTTTCAGTTCATTTCTTTCATAAATGTTTCTTGTGATTCATTTTTGTAATTGATCCAATGCAAACATAAGTTGATAACTGTAGATTAAAACTATAATGTAAATTACAAAACTACTATGAAAAGAACATTCAGTTAAGTGAAATAAGCCGGTTCTACTAGACTTCATCATAAGAGCGTAGAAGGAGTCTGCCTTTCTTAGCTTCTTCTACACTAACACAGTATGCTATACCAATGAGTACTTGGCACGCTGTCCTAGAATGGCAGTGTTAATTACTTTGCACCCGGAATCCTGCTAGTATTTCATGTGTAACCATGGGTTTAAGTGGTAATTCTGAACACCACATCTGTCTTGCACAT
>NW_007728514.1:276330-281703 GCF_000696425.1 Galeopterus variegatus | reverse complement strand
GTCTACGATGTCATGGAATTCCCAGGATCAGTGGTTTTTAACTTTTGGGGAAATGAATGGTCATTGTGATTCGAGACTCTGTTGAACATTATTGATGGACTCCCCAGAAGACTGCACCTATACACAACATTTTTCATCAAATTTCACAGTTCAAGGTGATCCTGAAGTCTATCCAAAGATTTCCTAAAACATTAATTTTTCAATGGTCGTTCTATCTTCCATTGGGGGACATTACTGGATTTCGTGGGTTCATTTCTTTTCTTTTTGTAATTATTATTAATATACTAATTTAGTGTCAAAGCTGTCATTTAGTGAACAGAGTCAGGAATGATAAAAAGTTCAGCAAAGAACATCACAGTGAAACAAACAAAAGAACAAAAAACAATTGTGCCATTTGCCACACGACTTTGAAATGTCCCGAGAGGCATTTACTTATATATAAAACCTCTCAAAAAGTATCTGAATATAAATCTAGAGCCTAACTCCATTTTATTTCTAAGCCCAAGCAAATTTTCTTTTGCTCAGTTTTAATAGACACTGAACTTTCCAGGAAACAGCTGCCAAGTAATTAGAGAAAATGTAGTTTATTTATTTGGAAACTTACCAAGAGTCATTACCCATTTCAGAAAAATTCCAATACTGCTCATGGTATTTGAAAGCAATTCACCCCCCATAATCCTGACCTGTGTCAGGGCACTTGCAACTATCATAATAAGTCAGTAAAATCTATGTGCACATACACACATCAAAGCACTTCTTTATGTCATGTAGTTAAAAATACATATTATACTATTGCATGTCACTTTCCATTTATTTCTCATTTGAATTATAGTTAGGGAGCTTCGTAGAGCTTTAGAGAATTGGGTTGTCATTTTTTGTGTGCATAAATTATTTGTGCCTGACACCTCATAAACACTATATAAAGTTATCTATCTTTATCATACATACATGTGTGAGAAAAATGGGTATACATTTTAGGTAGTTGTTATATAAGTGGAAGAGTTGTGTCTCTTAAATTGTAGAACCATTGCTCTGGGAATTTATGTGGCCTGGCTTGAGAGGTTTAGGGAAAACTGCCTCCAAGAGAGAGACATATGTTAAGATGACCTTGAAAATGATAGGTGAGTTTTACTTCTATTTCCTGAAATGTGCCTTGTTCTGGACGTCATTGAAATGCTTCCCTGACCTAGAAAAGAAATTCTAAATGGACTTAATAATTTTAGGTGAGTTAAACCTTTTTGTTTTTATCTCACTTAGTGCAGAGTCCATTTTCACATTTACTAACTGTTGATGGAATGGACTGTCCTTTATAGAGACATCTTTTGCCCTCGATATGAATACCAGTTTTGCTACAACAGCAGCAAAGTCATGGAGTCTTCCTGCAAGCAATGGCCAGGCCACCTTCCTTCATGTGGCTATTCATGAAATCTGGTGACCACGTCTGCTGTCTCACATTCTACTATGATTACAACTTCATCCAGCGACAACTGTGTTTAGGATCAACCACTTTTTCCCTCTGTGATTGCCTGGGGGTCCAATGTCTTTGATCCCACTAAAATGGTGATATTTCAGTATCTTGGTGTTGCTGAGGTTGTCTTGCTGAGAAGCAAATATGATGTTTGATTTCTGCTGGTAAAATTGGCAATCATGAGCTCAAAGAGATTCTGAGAAATGATATGGATTTAATAACTTCTTGTAATAAAAGTCAAAGCATGCATTATTTTCTTGGCTCTGTTTCAGGGAGTAAAACCAGGCAATCTTTTTAGATATATATATTCACTTTCCTAAAGATATGTAAGTTGCAAACTTTCCTTTTCTCGTTTGCTGATCCTTCCCAACCCAACCAATGTCAATTGCCCCTCTGCCTACCCCCAAAATTAGTTTTTTTAGAGTCCATGACTTGCAGTGTAGGATGCGGACAATGCTCTGTGTTTTATCATACTAAAGCAGTATCAGTAATGAACTAACTGCAATTGCTTATCACGGAAGAAAAATAATTCCTCACTGTATCCTACCCAAGTTCTTATCAAACCTAGTCTGACAAATTATCTTAAGGAGGATTAATTGAAGGACAGTAGTCGACTTAACTTCTAGATTTCTAAAACAATAGGGAATTGTGTATTCTGTGTACAAGGGTATTTCAGATAATTTGTGGAAAAATGGAATTAAAAGATAAAATATTTTTCTGTGAATTTTTTGAAGACCCCTCATGTCTGAACAACATACTTTTGGCTAGCACCAAAAGGCTGTCAAGGTTAGCTTGGGTACTATATCATCAGTTTGTGCTGGAAGATGCAGCACAATCATATCCCTAAAGCCCACTGTTTCACTGATTTCTCCTAACTCATCAATGGGTTTTATTTTTCTCCTGGGAAGTCAAAGGTTGAGGCCATTTTTATAAACTTTGTGGACTACACTACGCTTTTTATCTTGTACAATTCTGTTTCATATTCATACATGTTTTCTCATGTGGTCATATGTGTTGTAATAAATATAAGAGATGTCATCATCAACTAACATTATTATTTTCTGAAAACCTTCCTTCAGTCTTCTCATGCTCAATACACATCCCCTGATATTTCACTACTTGGCTTTTTCTTGAGGATACTAAAATGCCCTGTGATGCAAAGCACAGGGCCATGCCTGGGAATTGATTCATCCAACATCAGGGCAAAGGATCACCCTTGCGGGACCCATGCGAGCCCCACACATCCATGTTGGCCTGAGGTCATTTTAAAAGTGCATTGTACCCATGGGGGCAATCTGCCAAATGAGCCTCCTTGCCCCTACCCCCCACCAGAAGCAGAAGCTGAGATTTCATACTTGCCATCCTAAAAAGAGAAACAAAAGTGTCCTTGTCGTGAGAGATGGGAGCTAGCAAGGAATTTGCATATGTGTCCAAGGGAGAAAATTTCAGCCTTGAGCATCAGCTAATTCTAGAAATGAGGAAATGGAAGTATCGTATAGTATCTGCCATTCAAGAACTGCCTGAGATCCTTACCTCTCTTCCTTTCCTGTAGACTCTAGCATTCATTTTTTTTTAAACTTAGTCTCCAAGTAGAGGAGGTTATATAGAAAAAGAGAAGAACCATCACCCCCATCCACATATATGTTAATTGACTAGTCTACAACAAGTATATAACTGAATATCTTATATTACAGAATTGAGAGGAGATTGTGTTACCAAAACCAATTGAGAGGGAAAGACTGTCCTCCTGCAGGAGCCAAAATAAGTGCGGATTCTGATTGTATCTCAGGAGTCCTAGAAAGAAAGATCCAGCCATTTCCTCGATGAATATTTATCAAGTCCTGACTAAAGCCACAGACAGTGTTAAGTACCAGAGCATGTGAGAGACATGAGACATGGTACATCAGCTGGGTGAACTCATGGCTTTGGAGAGAAGTACAGAGAAATCTGGGAACATGGAGAGTATTTTCCACCCTCATGCTGAATGTTAAATGATAGATCTCGTATAATCTCCGTGGTCCCCAATCTAGCAGGCAGAATCTTAATTCATTGAAGGAAAGACACCATGTTCTCCATTCTAAGAAAAAAAATAATTAAAGAAACATTGGTTTGCATTTCTTTTAAATAGACTAATCTAAAAGCATTTCTTATTTGGCTCTTCTGTTAAGAGCAATGAGCATTATGCTAGGCACTTTGGGATTAATGGATCATTTTTTGTTTTTAAATCTTTGCTACAGTTAAAAGTAATTGGGAAGACAAAGTGGAAGCCCATAAAACAATGGAAAATAAAAGTCTGAGTATATTTACCTATTACTTCAAAGCAATTACAATAAATGTTTCAGGGTTTTATGAGTGTTGGAGCTACCTTGGTTAGTAAAATGCCTCCTAAACAAGGTAGGGTTTGCAGAATGATTAGGCTTTACCACAAAATAAAAAAAAAAGAGAAGTTATTTTATAGGAGGAAAAGATAAAATGAGCAAAGATAGTAAGAATGAGAAGGTAGTATTCTGAGAGCACAAATTAGAGTTTGCATGTTGGGGAAGAGTTAAGAGTAGTTTGTGTAAGGAGAGTGGCAAAATCTATAAGAGATACAGAAAGCCAGAAGAAATTTATATTTATAATTGACTGATGGAAGAGTATAGCAGGGTTTGGAGCAGGGAATTGAGATATAAACAAAACATTTTTATAAGATTAAACTTGTAGAAGTAATTACCAGTAGACAAGGATACGAGAGAGTCTGCAGTCAGCGAGGTTCATTAGAAGGCCCCTGGCACCATCCAATTTCGCCAGTATGGCAGATTAGTTATGCCAAAACAACATTCCCACGAGAAAAGATATACATGTTTTAGAAAAAGTATAACATTCCTTTAAATACATAACTGATTATAAGAAAGTAGATGTAATTAATTGCCTTGGGCAAAAATCTAATAGTGCTGAAAACCAGAGTGCTCAGAGGACTAAAAACCACTCTGAAAAGATTAACCATTCTCAGGATCGAGAGTTAATAAGATGCTGTTGTTGTATTGAGAAAGGAGTTAGATTTAAGACCCCTTTCTGCAGCCAAGAACTCAAGAGTGTATTTCACCAGTCAGAAGATGGACTAGAAAAAAAACAGCAGCAACAACAAAATACCCACTCATGCCAGGAAATAACAAGCAAATGTACACTTGGGGTACGAAATCCAGTTTGGGAAAATATCTCCTCTAATGATCTGTAACTACAGAATTGTCCCTGCAAAGGTTTGGAGGTTAGATCTTGTATTAGCTGCATGATTTAAGAAGATCCAAAATGATAAATTAGTTTTAAATGTCCCCATGTAGGTAACATACCCTGGAACCTGGAAGGTGATTTTTTTACCCCTCTGGAGAAATGCACCTTCAAAATGGGAAGAAGGATTCTCATAGATAAAGCACAAGTTAACATAAACACACAAACCCAAATTTAAAAATCCGTAAGGCAACAAGCCACCAAGAAAAAGCGTTAGCAGTAGAAGCAAAGAGCAGGTTAGATCTCCAAGGAATTCAGATTTTTTGTATGCTCAAACATAGAATGCAACACAAATATGTTTAGAATTTTAAAAAAATGAGTAGATTTGACATCAAAAGACAATTAAATAGAACATCTAGAGTTATATATTAAAATTGAAATAAAAAAGTGCAAGTTAAACAGAAAATTAGATACAGCTAAAGAAAATTACTAGTGTATTAGAAATTATGTTTAAGAAAATGTGATATGTACACACAATGGAATCCTACTTAGACATTAAAAAAAAATGGAATCTTGCCATTTGTAACAACGTGGATGAGCTTGGAGGACATTGTGTTAAGTGAAACAAGTCAGGTACAGAAAGAGAAATACTCATGTCCTCACTCATAAGTGGGAGATAAAGTAAAGAAAGAAAGAAA
>NW_007728514.1:253184-275649 GCF_000696425.1 Galeopterus variegatus | reverse complement strand
AGAAAGAAAGAAAGAAAGAAAGAAAGAAAGAAAGAAAGAAAGAGAAAGAAAGAGAGAGAGACAGAAAGAAAGAGAGAGAGACAGAAAGAAAGAAAGAAAGAAAGAAAGAAAGAAAGAAAGAAAGAAAGAGAGACAGAGGAGACAGAGAGAGAGAGAAAGAAAGAAAGAAAGAAAGAAAGAAAGAAAGAAAGAAAGAAAGAACCAATCATATTAATGCATTGAATTTTTAGAAGGAGAACAGAACTGTGGTTAGTAGAAGGGGATAGGGGATGGGGAGGGGGGTTAATGAGAAATTGGTTGACAGACACTAAGAATGATTATGTACTGAAACGTTGAAAAGATGACTATTCTGATTTGACCTTTGCATATTGTACACAGTATTGGCAGTCGACTCTGTGCCCCGCAAATATGTACAGTTCTGTTTCAAAAAAAAAAAAAGAAATTATGTCTAAGAAATAATACACAAATTCAGCACAGAGAAACAAGAGGATGAAAAATAATGCTGTGAAAGAGACATTGAGAATAGAAAAATGAGCTCTGATATACATAAAATCCAAATCCTATTTTTTTTTTTTTAAAATTATGAACGGGAAGGAAACAATATCTGGAAAGAGCTCATACTTATGAAAGCTACGAATCTTCAGATTCAGAAAGCTCAATAATTCCCAAAGCAGATAAATTAAGAGGAAACCCACACTTAGAGACAATATAGTAATCTTGTAAAATACAGAAGTTATAGATATAATGCTACAAACAGCCAGACGTGGAGAAGAACCCCCTACTTACAAAAACTCAAGAAGGAGCCTGATGTGGAGGCTGGCAATGGTTTCTCAACAGCTGTAATAGAAGCCATGAGGTGGTGGAATAAAATGTCTTCAAAATCCCATGAGAAAATAAATGTCCACTTAGAACTATATCTCTACCCGCAGCAAAAAAAGTATACATGTTACTCAAGAAAAACATGTAAAGCAAAGAAAATGTTTGATAAAGAAAAAAGTTCACTTCAGAAAATTGGAAAACAACTCAAATTTGATTAACTGAGATGCGATAAAGTTTAGTGGCTGGAAAAATTGGTAAATGCAATTAAATCGAAACAAATACTGATTAGATTAAGCGAAAACAATAACGTCTAATTTGGGGGATAACAATGCATAAAATAGGATCAGGATATTGACAAAAAATCTATAGATTTGGGGGGCGTTGTTCAGATTGATATTACAACAATATTATTTAATAAATAACATGTGGTTTCAAGTAAGCTTGAGGATTCCAGAGTAAAACAAAGTGAAATAGGTTTTTTCTTTGCTGCAAGACTTGGGAGAATGTTTTAAATGATACGTCTGTGAATCTCTAAAGAGGCAGGTGATTGTTGGCATGTCAGCAGAACATATTTTAGGGAAACCTCCTCTCACTTAAGTGAAAACTGCGTTTCTGAAAACATCCATTCATCCATCCATTGAGTGTCTTTCGAATCACAGCTTAAGTGTTTGGCATCATGAGGGACTTATGGAAATATCAGAATTTGTTCATTATGTGCATTATCCTTTTAATGAAAATAAACAGCCCAGCCTTTTAAATAAGTAGCAATACAACTAAAAAGACTGAGAAAATATGCACAAAAGTGCCCCTTCAGATGGATCAGCTTAAAAATGAAAGGTAATATTTATCTTGGACAGAAGCCAAGACGCACAGAACATTCACACCCATTTAATGTGGCCACAGTTCCAAAGAAATATGACTTCTAATAGGAAATCACAAACGTCAATACACAATTCAATTTGAGTTGAAGTATTCCAACTTCCATCACGCTCACCCCACTTAACTATTTTTGCTAACTTCATCCTACCCTCAGTAAACTATTTGCACTCACCTCTCTCATCGAACCCTCCAAAAAGCTATTTATACCAACCTCTATCATTCTACCCCAATAAATATTCACACCACTTCCATCATCCTATCTGCAATAGGCTACATCAACATCCTTTATCCTACCATTTATAAAATATTTATAGCAACTTCTTTTATCTGGTCCACAATAAACATTTACACTGCACCTGTTATCCCATCCCCCAATAAACTATGTCAACCTCCTCCGTTCTATCTTCAATAAAATGTTTACACCAACTTCCTTTATCCTTTACCCAATAAATATTTATACTAACCTCCATAATATTATCCCCTATAAGCTATTTCAATCAACTTCTATTATCTTATTTCAATAAACTGCTTATGCCAATTTCCATTATTGTATCCCCAATAAACTATTTTTCTTAAGGATGAGCTCATGACCGGAGCAGCTAAACTTGTCCAACCACATGCGTTTCATCACCTCCTGACATTGCCAAGTCATTCTTACTTTGACCAACAAGGTTGGCTATGTCCTGAGATGAGCTCTTTGTCGTGCTACTCCCAAGAAGCCAGGCAAAGTCAAAGACCCTGGTTCAATGACTGGGAGAGAGAGGCCTCCAGAGCCTTGAAGGGAGATTTGCACCTTGGATAACAAATTACACAGGCCATGTCTGCTTTACCTTCGACACTGTCTTGTCCTTGGGTGGATCAAATGTCCAACAAAATGTCATGTCATCCTTTTTTTGTCAATGGCATACGTTTTAGATTTGAGACTGATATCAGGTGATGATAAAGGTTGACCTTTCAGTGCTTATGGAGTTTTTGAAAGTTTATCCCTTAGAAAACTTGCTAAAGGTAGTGAGGAGCAATGGAAAACCTAGTTCTTTTTAAGGGTAACAGGACCTATTTCAGGTGAGAAAAATGAAGCAAGTTCCTGAGAGAGGGCCTAAGTTGGAATGAGGGCTATTTGATCTTTAGCAGAATACAACTAGAATAAACAGTTTGAAAAACATCAAATATAATTTTAAAAATATATGAAAATTATCTGTACTATATTAGGCAAAAAATCATGCTGCAGAAGAATCTATAGAGAATGTTAACTTTTGTGTTGGAAAGATGGTTAAGTAAGATTACATATTTATTTTTGCATTTGCATAAAGAAAACAAATTTAATAAATGATTACATGAAAACAAAGGATGAAACGCTAGCATGCAATGTCACAATACATACTTTCTACATCATTTTGAGATTTTTACTAGTTGAATGTTTTACTAATTTTAACATTAAATGAAATTTAAAATTTCAAAACTAAGTAATATGTGAAGCTGATTTTTAAAAAAGATGGAGACAGATGATTAATTGCTGATTTCTAGTGGAGATTTACTACTCAGGACATGATTCTGACCAAGACGGGAGAACAGATTGAGACAATAATATTTTGGGTTGTGGGCACAGTTCAAAGTGTCTTTGAAGAGTTCTTCATAGGTGTAGAAGAAAACATTTTAGATGTACACTTGACATACATGTTTCATGGCTTGAGAAAAATTACTCAAGAAGAACAGATATAATCAACAATCAAATTTCGTACATAACATCAAAACAAGCACAAGGATCAGGAAAGTCTCTGAGTTTAGAGTTTTCAAAAAGCATGTCCAGATTATCTGACAAAGCCCTCAAGGGAAACCACAAAAGAGAGGCCCAGAATGTAAGTGGAGCATCTTAAGTTCTGACAAAAAAAAAAAGAAGTTGACACTTAAAGAAATTGCTAAGTACAACAGAAAATATCCATAATTTCATAGTTGCTACCGAGGAACAGGACCTACTGCCTACGGTAGAAGGTATGCTTTCCATTGCTGAGGAAAAGACAAAGCTCAAATCCTCTCCTGCTTTCCTTCAACTCATTGTTAGGCTGAACAGAATTAGGTAGGAGTGGAAGTCTTTGGGTCTTTGCAAGTTGTCTGCCCAAGGTCGGTTGTCCTTTTTCTTCAAACTGAGTAGTCTTCTTGCTTTGTTCTGAGTGGCAATGTAACAAACTATATTAGAACTTCATGGTCCCTCCTGCCTTGAAGCTGGGTGATGCCATGTGACACAGGTCTAGCTAACAGGATTTAAGTGGAAATTATTACCTTGGCTTCCACAAGCATGCCTTGAGATAAAATGAATTGGCTGGTTTGTTTCTTGTATTCTTCCCTTTTTCATTCTTCTGGCCTGGAATGGGGACGTGATAGCTGGAGCTGCAGCAGCCATCTCATGACCATCAAGGTCAGAGAGACCAAGAAGGTGGGACCAAACGTGAATTCCTAAGCCAAGTAGACACATTTCTCTCCAGAAATTTTGTTAAATGAAAACAGAATTAGAATTCACTTGCTAATTACATGAATAAGAACTAGCATTTCTTCAGCATCCACTTTGTTTCAGGCTCTTCACTGGAAACTTCTCTCATACTAACATATTTCATCCTTGCCACATTCCTATAAAATGTATACTACAATTATTACCATTTCACAGAGGAAGAAATGCAGAAATTTCCCACATTAACACTGATAACAAGAGGCAGAGTGGGAACTCCAAGCCAAAGAGTCTGGTTCTAGAGGCTACATGCCTACAATCTAGGCCAGGCTATGCTGCCTTTCCAACCCACTGCTGATCCAGCTGCTCCAGGAGATACCACAAGATGCAATTCTGACAATACTTATGGTGCACAAAGGGTAAAATCCTGAGGGATAAAAAACCTATGAATCCAAATGTGTTCCAAACTTTTGCCCCAATCATTATCACCTGAGGCATTAAGAGAATGTGTTGAAGACAACCTAGAATTATGGTCATACATCTCTGAAGATACTTGATCAATGGGCAAGTTCATATTACATAAAGATTGCAATGAATCTAGTGACTTCTTTTATTGTTTTGACTGCAAAACGTGTATTAAATTTGATGGCTGTCATTACTCCATGCATGTGTTTACAATGAAATAGATACCCACACACAAACACAATTTAAAAACTAACTGACTTCATTCCAGTAGAATGTCCGCATTCTTCTACCCAGGCAAGCTGTTATTGTTAATCCCATGTTTACCATTTTCTTGCTTTGATTTCTCATCTACTCTTACTGCATGGCTATGTGTTCCTAACACACATGCATGTTTATATGATTCATGTTTAGTGCTTAATTTCTACCTTTTATCTTTAAGTTTGTTAAAACATGTTTAACATTTTAACTTTTGCAGACTGAAATATGAGCATTCTTCAGTCATTTCTCTCACAAACATTTATTAGATCCTACTGGATTCCAAGAGAGCAAATTAGGAAATCAAATCCTCTTAACGTGTCAATATAAGTATTGTCCACGGTTTCTTTTGCTACAAGAAGAGAGTTGAGTAGTTGCAACGGAAGTCATATGATCCACAAAGCCAAGAATATTTATTGTCTACCAGTTTCTGGAAGAAATGTGCTGACCCCTGTCTTCAAAGAGCCTAAAATGACAGAGATATAAGAGTAAAGTAAATGAAATGCTGTGGACACTGTTCGCAGAAAAAGGACAGAGTCTGTGGATCAAGAATCTAGCCATTTCTGGAGAAAGTTAAGAAGGTTTCAATGAAGACCTGACACAAAACACAAGTTTAAAAAACTGAATTTCAGAAATTGATGGAGCAGAAGGACTTGGAAAGAGGTGAGAAAATTGGGGAAGAAATAGCGAATAAGGGGAGGAGAGCGTAGATATATATATAAAGATTTTGGCTTATCTGGAAAACAGGATTTTATTTTTTTTGTTTGTGACTTTGACTTTTTTAGGTTCCGCATACAAGTGAGGTCACGGGCTGAAGGAGGGAAACTGGGGAAATATTGGTCAAACGATACAAAATTTCCATTAGACAGGAGAGATAAGTTCAAGAGATCGATCATGCACCATGGTGACTATAGTTAATAACAATGTATCATATCCCTGAAAATTGTTAAAAGAGTACACTGTGTGTGTTCTTATGACAAATAAATATGTGAGTTTATGGATATGTTAATTATTTTGACTTAGCCATTACAATGTACACATATACCAAAACATCATGTTGTACACAATAGATATATGCAGTTTGTATTTGTCAATTAAAAAAAAAATAGAATGACCAACTATTTACTGGGAGTTCTATTCAACATGACTTTCCTGCTCTGAGCAAATAGAATCACTGAATTAAATGACCTTCATCTGTCTGCTAGCTGGAAAATATTGCTATTTGGAGAAAAACAGCTTTTTTCCTGTGTTTGGAAAAATAGACTTGATATGAATTCAATTTCTTGGTTTACATGGAAGCTCCATTTTCTCCATAAAACATGTATTAATCCCCAGTCCAATTAATCCAAAGGGCCTTGAAAATTATTAAAATCATCTTAAATATAGTGAACTTTAATTGGTGTCGTGGATTGGATTATGTCCCCCTAAAACTCACTGGAACTTGAATTGTGTCCCCCAAGTTTTACATATTAGAAACTTGGTCCCCACTGTGACAGTTTAAAAGGGTGGGAAATCTTATTATGGCAATTGAAAGGTGGAGCCTTGAAAAGGTGATTGGATTGTAGGATCATGCCTTAGGTAATGGATTGATAATGATGGTCAAGCGCATGCTTCTGAGGGCTTTAAACAGAGAGTGAATGAGACCTCTCTTTCTCTGCTCGCTCTGCCTCGACCATCTTGCAGTATGAGACCCCTGGGTCACTGTCACTACCACCAAATGGAATTTGGACTTCCTAGGCTCAGAAACTGTAAGCAATAAATTTCGTTACAAAATTAATAAAGAAAATAAATTATCCACTTGCATGTATTTTGTTATAAGAAACAGAAATGGACTAATACAAACCCTTCACCTAAGAAAATACACAAGAATTATTTTGATGAAGTGAATGTGCTTGGAAGAAGTTGGTGTGAAGGAATAAATCCTCCAGTCTCTTTCTGGGATTGTTGTCTCAGAAAAGAATAATCTCTAAAAGCAATGAAAAGTTACAAGGATCTTTCACAAAAGCTACCTATTGCAAAACAAGGGCAGATGCCGCTCCAGGAGCTGCTGGTGGTTTTTCCAACATCTGCATCTGCCATATTTCTTTTACTAAAACCCCCAAATACACTCTTACAGAAGCTGGACTGATTTACTGCTATGGGCAGACCTCTCCAAAGGCGGCCACCTGCTACAAAGCAAGTGTCCCCATACCAAACAGCATCTAAGAGATTGATTAGGGGTTCCTCCAATCAGTCATATTTTATAGCTGAAGAGTTCTACAAAACTTGAGAAAGAGATGCAGTGATAGAAACTCTATTTTTCTTTGAATACTAAATAAGCACTTGTTAATTGTCAAGGTGCCACATAATGGCCGTGCTGGGTATGATATTTATTATGAACGTGCATACATTCGAGGGTTATTGATTTTAGTATAAAGTGCCCAGGCTACAGGCTATGAATATGCTTTGGAATTCAGATACACCTGATTCCCATTCGAGAGAGAAAACAGCGTGAGAACAGGAAGCACCCTGAAGCGTGTGAGGTTTTAGGACCACTTACTTGTGTATTTATTCATGTGACGAGCAGAGGCACTGAGTCAGGACAGCCACATTGCTGCAAGGTGCTATCTTAAGGGTAAATAGTCTCTGCAGCATAGCTGTGATTTTCATCCTTCACACAATGTATGGTTGAGAATAAGGCAGATGAACATTTGGCAGTCTGTTCAGAAAACATCAAAGCTTATTTCTAATTTGTGAAAAAATAAATAGAAAATTTCAGCAATGTATTATGACAACACTTATTCTGGTTTTACAGGCAACTGCCACCTTTGGCAGTTGTCAAAATATTGGAATGCAAATATTATTTGAATGTGTCACTTGAAAAATACTTATTTTGCACTTACATTATGCAGCATGCTTTATTTTGCTATCATAGCCGTAGAGTTAGTTGCTCTTTCTGTAAAGTCACTTCAGTTTTACTTATTTTTTTATAAGTTTCTTGCTTCCACACCTTTCCCATAAAGTGGGTGATAATAAATCATTCTGATTTCATCCCATATAGATTGCTCAGCCTTTCTAGCTAACGCATGCTATTGCATACTAATAATTTCACACCAATCCAATTTGCTGATCCTTTTACTTCAATTTTGAATCAAAAAGGAACTTTATTGATCCCAACATTGTATTCTACTGGGTTCAGTTTTCACTCAAATAAGGGATTTTTATCGTCGACTTATAGGAATGAACAAAAAAAATTCCATAATTTGATTTCAAAGAATTTGAAAATGTGAAAATATCCTACTCTCGCTAAACTTAATGTTGAACTTTCAGAAGGAGAGAACAGATCTATAGTTACTAGAGGAGGGAAAAAGGTAGGTGAAGAGGGGTCAGGGAGCAATTGGGTAAAGAATGGAAAAGATAGTTATGATTTGTAATGATGAACATGTTAATAATATTAATTTTTCATCACATACTGCATACAAATACTGATAGTCAACTCTATACCCATAAATACGTGTGATCAATTGTGTTTCAATTAAAAAAAATTAGGAACAGAAAAGAAAATCCACAATGAACTCATAAGCATTAAAGTATAAATTACAAACATCATATTTTATACACAATACCTAAATTATAAAATAGAAATTTTGTATGAACATCATTTAAATTATGAAAGTTAAAAACATTAAACTCTTTAATAAGCTTCATAACCTACAGAATCATAGAATTCAATACTTAGAAATTGCAGGTGTCTTCCAGTTCTGGATGATGAAAGTGGATGCCTAAATGAATATCCCTTCACACTTCCTTCCCCCCAAAATAAAAACAAAAGTAAAACTAAAAAGGTGTGCTAATAAAGCTGGGGTGACCCATGCCTCATAGATGACAACTGTCCTTCCAAATTAGCTCTCACCACCAATGCAAACCTTGAGAAAGAGAAGAGGGCAGGACACAGAAGCAACACAGACCAGATCATCCCATAAAGAGACAATGTCACACGAAGTGCCAAAATCGTGACTATGGGACTTGGTGGCTCACAAAACCAGACAAAGAGCCTCAACATTGGGAAGGACTTGGGATGGCAGCCTGGCAATAACAATGCTTTGTGGGAAACAATCAGAATACTGTCCCCTTGGTAACATGGCTATGGATAGGGAAAGAAAGAAAGTGGGGAAAATTACTATTCTCTTGGAAGGAAAGAATAACAAGATACATCAAACAATTTGCAGAAAAGCAGAATGAAAAGGTAATGCAAATATTTTCATAAAGCTTTTGAAGTTCCCTTATACAGCAATCCTACCTTCCCTCTCTCCACCCCCACTATCACCATCACCACCATCACCCATCAAAAAGACCACATTTTACCACAGTAACAGAAAAAAGTGGTCTTGAACTAGAAATCCTGTTAACAAAATGCTAAGAAATGGGGGTGGGGTGGGGGTGGGTGGGAATCAAACCAATTCCAAACAAAGCGACTGTAGAAAGAAAACAGGAAATGCAAACCATGATATTCCAGCTGATGGAAATTCCCCCTCTGACAGCCTTCCAGTTTATCCTAATCCTCTGAAACTCTGAGACAACATTTCTACAAAACCCAAAGGTGGATTGACCTACAACAACCTCCGGTAAACAACACTGTGGAATTCCAGTTTTCCTTTTTCTTGAGAACAACATCTAACAGCGCCTGCTTGCAGGAAGAATCTCAGCTATTCACGGCATCCTTGGTTGACCTTTGAAACTCTCCTTTTTGAAAGATGACCCTTCTCCAGACACAAATCGTGCCTATTTGAAGAGAAAGTTCAAAATGTGTAAAACCCAAAAATATCTCCCATGGTTTTAACTAGAAAATAAAATTCTAGGTAATAGGCAACCGTGCTCCCTTTCCAGGAGTATCACAGCTGCATAAGTCATGAGAAAGAAATGCCAGGTGTTCCGAAAACAATTTTTAATAAGAGAGTTTTTAAAATGATACAATGAGACAAAAAGTTATCTTATTTCATTCATGGTGCATCTCCAAATGGACTCTTGGGTGATGTTTGGTTGACAATTATAGAATTTTCTCATGTGACTAATCCCTGTTTTCTTTTCCACCTCTCTCTTTTTCTCTATGGATCAATGATTTTTAGATCAATTAGACCAATAGATAATAGTTGATAGATGATAGACAGACAGGCAATTCTTATGAACCCTTTACCCATTTGCATTTTAACGTGTATTTTCTAAAAAAAAAAAAAGACTATTTCTTCCATAGCCACAAAAAAGTTTTCAACGTCAGGATATTAATCATTAATGTCATCTATTCTACCATATGGGTTCCAGTTTTTTATATTGAATCAGAGTCTCTTTAGTATGTTTCCCTTTTGTTCAGGATTCAGTCTATCATTATATGCCCCATTTATTGTGTTGTCTCTTTAGCCCTTGAATAGGAAAGAAGACCTCAGTACTTCTCTGTCTTTGATCACATTTGACATTTTGATGAGCATAGGACACTATTTTATAGAATGTTCCTCATTTTGGGTTTGTCTGGTGTTTCCATTTGAGTTATGCATTCCCAGCTTGGATATAAGCGATGCTGTGTCCTTCTAAGGATAGGTCTGAAGCCACATGATATCCATCTGGGGCTGGGGACACTAATTTTGATTACTTGTCCAGATGTAATCAAACCTTGTCCAATTGTTTCAGTATACAGTTTCAATTTTTACCTTTGCCACAAATAATCATGTGCAGAAACACTTTCAGACTCTCCAAAACCCTGTCCTCATCTAATCGCTTACACCGTAAACATAATATTCATTGGGACTTCTTGCCCTAAGTAATCCTTGCTATGATGGTGGCAAAATGGTGATCTTCCAGCGACAATACCCTGTCAACATTTACAAACTGGCATGCAACATTCTACCAGGAACAAGATCTCTCCTTTCTTCCCCATTTGTTTATTTATCTATCTGTTATTAGTATGGACTAATGCATTTCTAATGATTTGCAATTATTTACTGTGCTCAGCTATTTTAGCACCCAAATTGTCCCAGTATTTGGCCAGTCGAATCCACTTGAAGCCGGCTCATCAAATCATCATTGTGATATGCCCAACATGACTTTGAGATCTTCCCTGCTTTCTGGTATAAGTTGTTGCTTCTGCATCTCCTTATACTGTCCCTGCTCCAGCCCTCTTGGAGACAGATGTTTTTCTAAGAAGCCCGAGTTCCTTTTAACAGGGAATGCATGAGAGAATGTATGTAGGTCATTCCTGTTTCTAGATTATTTGCAAAGACAGAGCTACCATTAATATGTATGCGTGTGTACACCTCTATATCTGTATATATCTAAATATGTGCATATATATATATTGCTTATATGGATACACTAACATTCATTTGTCTATACAGTTGCATATACATATATGTACATGTGTATGCACATATTATATTCTAGAAATTATAAGTCTACACTGATGCATCTAATTCCAATCACCTCCTCTGGTTTCTTCCCACATTCCATTCTGTATTTCTTCCTTCCTTTGTGAGAACTTTTCTTCGGTGTAGTTGTGATATTTCTTTGAAATGTAGCTGGATTCATTCTTTTTTGCTTCAGTTTGCTTGCAGTCTTAGAGGCTTGTTTTTATTTATTTTTATATCACATTGCAGGGATTGTCCTCATTTTTCATGGCTGTATAGTACCCCGCTTGTAAGGATCTGGCATTATTTATTTATTTATTTATATTGATTATGACTATTCATGAGTACAAAGCTGACCATCACCACTCGCACCCAAGATGTGATGGCCGGTTCCATACTGGCAGGGTGCCCATTACCACAAATTGCAATTATGTCCCATGACGCCCCCCCAATTAATCTCTGACCTCCCTCCCCATCCCCCTTTCCCCCACTCCACTTTGTACCCCTAGGTATGCTCTGTCCCTCTGCAAGTCCAACACAACACTGTGGTCTTCCTTTAAGTATGTGTAAGCATATGGCATAGTTCATTTAACCAGTTGCTTCCATGGGGGCATTTAGGTGGCTTTGGACACATTTAACTTCACAAATAGTGCCATGCAAATAACCTTATGCATATGAGCTTTGCAATGTTGGAGGTGCATTCCTCAATGGGGTAAATTTCTAGATGTGTGATTGTTGGGTTGTGTGGTAAAGGCATAGGTTGTTCTGGTGCATGTTGTCTCTTTTCCTCCATAGCAAGTGTACAATTTGCAGCTCCACTAGCAATATTTCCTTACAGCCTGGGCAATAGGTTGCATTCCCAAGATGTGAAATATTTACCAGTGAAAGAGGAAAGGTATTCTCTAGTAAACAATATTCAAAAGTATTGTTCTAGTTTATATTCCTTTCACTGTGGGTGAACATCAGCATCTTTTCATATGCTTAGGGGTCATTTTAAAAGCACTTTTTGTGAGTTGTTTATTTGCGCTTTTCGTCTGCTCTTAAAAGTATCTGTAGGTTTTCCCCCTTCCCCCCATTTTTGTAAGTTTTTGTATATTAAGGATATGAGGACTGTCAAACTGAAATGAGAATAAAGAAAGTAATGGAATACAATAGAATATAATCTGTGATAAATGCTGCAAATATTTTCACTCCATTCATTAGTGGCTTTTCACTTTCCCTATGGCATTTTATGACATGTAGAAATTTTTTATTTAATGTAGTCAAATTTATCAATCTCTTCTCTTATTAAATGTAGGTTTGTGTCATAAAAAGCCATTTCCTTACACCCAGGTGGAGAATTTTTTTCCAGTTTTTCTCCTAGTCCTTTGTAGTTTTGCTTCTTTTATCTTTCCATCTCTGTTCCATTGGGGATTCATTATTGGGTGTGGAGTGAGGGATAGATCTATTCTCCAATGGCTGCATGCATTTTTCATAATATCATTTATTGAAAAGTACACTGTAGCTCAAATAATGTGAAACCTAACTTTATCCTATACTAGATTTCTATATACCCCGGGCTCTATGTCTCTATATTCAATTGGATTCCGTTACTTTCTTTATTCTCATGCTAGTTTCACACAGTCCTCATGATAGTCTTTGTTGTATATTTTAATATCCAGTGTGACTAGTCTCCCGTTATAAATTTTCTTTTTCTGTATAAATCTTGCTTTTTGAGTTAAAAAAAAAAATCTCTCAGAGTCAATGCTCCTGTTGAATCTTGGGTGTTTTTTTTTTTTTTTGTCTTCCAGGGATGTAATTGAAACCCAAGCAGTCTTCACACCACTGATATGCTTTTGAGTTTATTTTTTTTGCACATCTTTGGAAACACACAGGCAAACACATTCTATGTTTGCATTGTAAAAAGTCACCAGGCTACCTTGATTTTTTATTACTGATGACACAGCCCATTAAATTGCCTCCTCTGTAATTAAACATAACGAGTATTAGGTTTTTAGAGTGAGAAGCTTTAGTATTGTTTTAATAAACAAATGAAGACCTGATGGAGAAATATGAGGCTAGTTGATAATATGTTCCACTCTGAAGCAAAGGTAATTTAATGTTTAATTAATCTCAGAAGGAGGGACCGGCTGTCTCGCATCAGTCCCTGTTGTCAATTTATGTTTTGTTTTACCAAATAATAACCTAACTTGAACCGTCATACAGAAGTACATCTTTAACCAGTCATTGTCTCCAAGTATTCCATACGTCTGGCCTACACATCGTAAGAATTTTTAAATAAATAGGTGATATCTGGAGTATTTATCGCACTGTAAAATATACTTTTAAGAGCTCTCATCAGTTGATTATCATGGGTATAACTGACAACGAATTGTTAAATAATCATTTTGAAAATTCCCTTGCAATTAAGGAATTTTAATTCTTATTTTTAATAGTCCCAATTAATGCATCATAACAAGGTTTCTTATAAATTTTCTGTTGACAATAGCTGAATATATATAGTAAAATCTTGACTAATGGAATATCACTGATCAAACCCCAACATGTTTTTTGTATTTAATGAAATTTATGAGGAAGAGAAAAATACTTTAGGGTTTAAACAAGTCAGACCCTAAAAAAAAAATCAGAATGCATACTTTCCCCAAATTCCTAGTTTTCTCAATATTCTTTACTATAACAGGTAATTGAAACTGCCTTTTATTCTGAAAATACTATAAATGAATAGAAATTGTTAATAAACTCTGAGTGCACACATAGTTATCATAACATGTCTTCATTTTATAAATGTATCTTAATTTCTTTTTAAAAATGATTTTAAGTATATTTAATCTAGATACATCCTTTTAAAGTAGATTATTGACACGGAATCTAATAAGGAAAAATACACTTACAGATACAAGTTAATCTTCTTCAACCCATGCCTTATAGAATTGGAAAATCATTTAGATCGTATGATAAACCTATCTGAATATAAAAGAGAATACATTTTTCACGATGTATCTTCTCTGATAAAATATGATTATAATTCCTTTTTTAACTTGTTAAATATATTAGATTGCAAGTATCACAGGCCAACAAATTCAAAGATGGAGCAAATAAAAGTATTCTATAGTACAAGTCTAGTTTTAGGCAAATTAGCTTTTTATTTTTAATTACATCATACTGTGCACCTGCCCCACACAATTTATACCCATTGATTCTGTCTTCTGGTCAGTTAGGTAGGGAACTCTTAGTTGGGATTAACCTATAGATTTCTTGCCAAAATCTGCTTATAATTACCCCCAGTTACCAGTGCCTTGACTTCCTTACCTGTAAAGTGAGACATTGGTTAATCAACATCTGAGAAGGAATAAAGGCTTAGTTCTAAGAGAATGGTATTGATCATCTGCACAAATGCTGAAAAATGGGCTGGAAGAATGTGTTCTAAATACCTCTTTTCCATGTTCCTCAATTGTCAAACTGACTTTATGTGTGTGTGTGTGTGTGTGTGTGTAAATGAAATTTGCCATCTATATGTGGGTCTATTTCTCAAGTCTTTACACTGCCCATTCATCTACTGGTCAATCTTGATGCTGATATTATGATATCTTGATTACTGTACCTTGTATACATCTTAAAATCAGGTGGTTTCTGATCTCCAAATTTGTTCTTTTTTGATCATTCATTTTGGCTATTCTAAACTCTTTAAATTTACATACAAATTGTGGAACAATTTTGAATAATTTTGAATAATAATTATCAATTTTGACAAAAGATGCCTACTGGGATTTTGACTGGGATTGTGTTGATCTATCTATTGATTTGTGGAGAATCAACATCTTGACCAAACCCATGAATAAAATGTACCTGTCCATTGATTTAGGTCTTCTTCAACTTCTCCCAGTATTGTTTTGTAGTTTTCAGTGTACAGATCTTTCTTGCACATCTTGTGTCAGAATTATCCTTAAGTATTTCATACTTTGGATGGTTTTGTCATTGATATTGTTTTCTGCATTTGAAATTTCTGGTGCTCATTGCTAGTATCTAGAAATACTATTTGTTTTTGCCTCTTGATCTTTTCTTTTGCAAACTTTCTAAATACACTTAATAATTCTAGTAGCTGTCATAATATTCCATCAGATTTTATATGTAGATGATCATGTCATCTGCAAATGAAGACAGTTTTGACTATTAGTTTTCAAACTGGAAGGTTTTTGTTTTTCTTATGTCACTGGCTAGACTTTTCAGTACTACTGTGAAAAAATGAGGTGAGGGGACACATGAATTGTATTCAGTTTTGAGGAGGAAGGATTCACCATTATGTTATTAGCTGTACATTTTATGTAGATGCCCTTAACCAAATTGAAGAAGTTCATTCCTTTTGTTATTTTGATGAGCACTTTTTAAAAAAAATCAAGAATTGATGTTGAATTTCAACAATTATTTCTCTTCAAATATTGAGATGATTATATTTTTCTTTTTAAATGTTAATATGGCATTGACTGATCTTGAATATTAAAACAGCCTTACATTCTTAGAGTGATATCCCTTGGTCATGATATAATTACTCTTTGTAAGTAGTTTTGACACAGTTTGCTAAAAATGCATTTAGAAATTTTGTCTTTATGCTTACGAGGAATATTGCTCTGTAGTTTTCTGTTCTTGTTTATGCTGTCTTTGCCCAGCTTTATTCATTACAGTAGTCCCCCTAACCCTTAAAAGTGGTTTCGCTTTCTCTGGCCTCCGTTATTAGCAATCATCCACAGTCCAAATATATTAAATGAAAAACTTTAGAAATAAACTATTCGTAAGTCTTAAATCTTGTGCCATTCTGAGTAGCATGATGAAATCTCACACAGTCCCGCTCTGACTCACCTGAGATGTGGGTCATCCCTTTACCCAGCATATCCATGCTGTATAAGCCACCTGCTTGTTAGTCACTGTAGTGGACTGAATTATGTCCCCCCAAAATCATGGAAGCTTGAATTGTGCCCCCCAAGTTTTTATGTATTGGAAACTTAGACCTTGCTGTGACTGTTAAAAGGGTGGGAAATTCTGTTATGGTAATTGAAAGGTGGAGCCTTGAAGAGGTGATTGGATTGTAGGACCATGCAGTAGTGAATGGATTAAAAATGGCAGTCAGGGGGCCGGCCCCGTGGCGCACTCAGGAGAGTGCAGCACTTGGGTACACAGCGGCGCTCCCGCCGCGTGTTCGGATCCTATATAGGGATGGCTGGTGTGCTCACTGGCTGAGTGCGGTGTGGGTGACACCAAGCCAAGGGTTGCGATCCCCTTACTGGTCAAAAAAAAAAAAAAAAAAAATGGTGGTCAGGGGCATGGTTCTGAGGAATTTAAAAGAAGAGAGAGGAAAGTCTGTCTCTAGCTCCCTCTGCTCTCTCTCTGCTCTCTCTGCTTCCACCATAATGTGAAATCCCTGGGTCACTGTCACAACCACCAAATGGGCTTTGGACTTCCCAGCCTCAGAAACTGTAAGCAACAAATTTCATTTTCTTTATAAATTACCCAGTTTCAAGTATTTTGTCATAAGCAACAGAAATGGATTAAAACAGTCACTTAGTATCCATTTCAGTAATTAGATTGACTGTCACAATTTGGCAGTGCTTGTGTTCAAGGCCAGCAGCTGCTTAATGCCACATCAGAAAGCCTATGCTATTCCCCTCATTTCATTTCATCATTGGACATTTCATTATCTCAGGTCATTGCAAGAAGAAGCGTGAACACAGAACAATAAGATATTTTAAGAGAGAAAGACCACACTCACATTACTTTTATCACAGTATATTGCTATAATTGTTCTTTTTTTAAATAAGTTATCATTCATAATCTCTTACTATGCTTAATTTACAAATTGAACTTTATTTTAGGTACTTATGTATAGAAGAAATCAGTGTATATGGAGTTCAACACTATACATGTCTTCAGCCATCCACTGGAGGTCTCGCAATGCATCCCCCATGGATAAGGGGGACCATGTACTATACACACACTTTCCCTCCAAGCACATGCTACTGTTACCACGCACTTTAGTTTTACATGTGTTAAAAACCCCACAATACATTTCTATTATTTTTGTTTAGTCAAACTAACCTTTTAAGTAGTAAGCTATGTCCTACGGTTTTATCAATGAGCTACCATTTCTGGTGCTCCTAAGTCTTTTCTGTAAATCCAGATTTCTATCTAGCAATTTTCTTCTGCCCAAAGGAATTCTTTGGACACTTACTGTGGTGCAGGTCTGCTGGTTATGAATTCTTTCTGGTTGTGAATATCTGAAAAGGTGTTTTCTTCACCTTTGTTTGGTTTGAAGATATTTTTGCTGGGTATAAAAGTTTAGGTTATAGATCTTTTTAAGTACCTTAAATATATTTCCTCTCTGACATTGTTACTGACAAGAAATCCAAAGTTATACTTACTTTTGTTCCTCTATATGTAACATGTGTTTCTCTGGCTGTTTTTAAGGTTTTTTGCTTCATCACTAGTTCTGATCAATTTGATTATGATGTGCCTTGGTTTAGTTTTCTTATGGTTTTTGTGCTAGAAGTGTACTGAGATTTTTAGATTAGGCTTCTAGGTTTTTTTTAAATTTAAGTTCTGAAAATGTCTGGCAATTATTTCTCCAATTGTTTTTTCTGTCCTATCCTCCCCAACTCCTTTAGGTTTTCCAATTACCTACGTATAAGGATACTTGTTACCCCACTGCTCTTTGATGCTCTTCTTACTTTTTATTGTTTGTTTTCTTTTCCCCTCCTTGTGTTTCATTTTGGGTAGTTTCTATTTCTATGTATTCAAATTCTCGATGCCTGGAATGCAGGACATTGTATTTTGCCACTTTGGGGGGTTGGGTTTTTTATTCATCTAAAAATTCTTAGGTTTTATGATGGGGTTTAGTTAAGCTATTTGGAATAAGATTGATCACTTTGGATCTTGGTTTTAATAGTTGTTAGGCAGGACCTGAGCTATGTTCATTCTACTGCTAATCATTTCCTCCTTACCAAAGCATGACTGTCCTCAGCACTCTACATCATGTCTCATGTATGAGGTGATATTTTTCTCTCCTTCTGGCTGGTGAGAACAGGCACTGTATACAGCCCACTGTGTGCACTGAGCAGTGTTTTGATTCTTCTGGATGTTTATATCCCCATTATTGGGTAATTTTCTCACCTGCATGTGCTGACCAGAAATCTGCTAGATGCTCAAGGAGGACACTGTTGTTCTCTGAGTGTCTCTCTCCTCTGTTGCAAACTCTGCTCTTCAAACTAACTCCCCTGCTTTCTCTAAATTCTCAGGCCTATCATCTCAAGTCAGGGAGTCTGCTGGCTCTGCTTTGGTTCTCCTTTCTTCCATCATTATCTAGAAGGTCTTTCAATGTGATAGTTGAACAATCAAAGTACTTACCTCATTTGTTAGACATATTTCTGGAGTCACTTATCTATTGATAGATATCCAGTGCCTTGAAAACCATTGTCTTACATATTGTCTTTTGATTGTTTTGTGGGGAAGGTAATTTCCTATTACTCTCTGTTAGTCAGAAGTTTAAGTCTTAAATTAACTTTCTACATCTAAATTTATATAAACCTTTATTATGAGAAAATGTCTGCAATATTTGATCTGAATGTGACAAATATGGGCCTCAAATGAAGTTCCTGTTGGTCTTTCTATAACGGAGAAGCAATATGGAGCCATGGATGGGCAGCCACACTTCAAAGCTGAAAACTATGGGTTTGTATTTTGGCCCCAAAACTCAATTGGGCAGTTTAGCAAAACTTTCCATATCTCCATTTTCTTATGCATAATGTAGGGACAACAATTGTACTGTCTTATAAGGTTGTTGTGAGGACTAAATGAGTTGGTATTTGTAAGAGCCTTGGAACACTTCCTGGCACACAATAAGCACCATATGTGGCTGTTAAAAAAATAAATGGTAAATCCAAAAAGGAATTATAAATGTTGCAGTGAAATAATGGGAAAGTACTATCTGTGATTTCAGGAACCATTATGTAGACAAATAGCTCTCTCATTCCAGTTGTAATGGTTTCATCAATAAATTATGTTTAAATCTTTTATAGCATGATATCACATCAGTATTTTTTTAAATGGGTCATCTTGACAAGATTGAAATTAGATCATTAATCTTATTTTTAATTCAGAATTCTAATGATACTTGCTGCTAAACACATAGCATAATTATCAGACTTACAGCTACTTATGAACAAAAGAAAGGCTTTTTCCCCTCTTTATAGGGAAAAAAAATAAACATGTTCTTTAAAGGAAAGTGTTAATCTTATGCAAGAATTAGGTTGATGTCCAGAACCAGAAACATTTAATGGATTCAGGGAAGCATAATCTTACGATCCCCTCTTTGAAATAGGATGCATATCACGTGTCTCCCTCAAGGTCAGGACAACTTGGCCAAATTTTCCAAATGAACCAAATGAAGAACTGGGAGTAGTAATTTGATTACCCAATCACTTTCTGCCTTGAACTCTTCTTCATATACAGGTTCCTTTTACTACCTCCATCTCTTATAACTCCAGTTCAACTATTATTATCCAAAATCATCTATATGTAGACAGCTTAGGGACTTAGAAGAGACATAAGTTTAGTGAACTATCTCAGAGAAACAGACCTGAACACAAAGGTGGGAAAGCATGGTCCTCTTCTAGGTCACTTATTTGGGAGCTTCATATTGTTTGTCCTCTGAAAGGTCACTTGACTCTGAGCATGAAAATTTGGATTTGATCAAGATCACACTCACCCATCTCAAGTGGTGTGATCCTGGTCCTTAAACGCTATATGAACTCAGAGAAGTCAGGAGCAAGAGAAGGTAGGGTGGATGTGAAATGTGTCTTCTTGTCTTTGCTGAACTCCATCTGTGAGAAATCCTTTTTTGTATGTTTCCCATGTGGGTGGCTCACAAAGGAGATTCTTGGAGGATACTAAAGGCAGAGGGAAGCAGCAGCCATCTTGCAGGTTCCACACAGCATTGCTGCTCTGCTGACCCACCTTGCCAGTGTGAAGCAGCAGTTGGGTCTGCAACTACCCCACCTTCCCTTGGACCATCCTTCAGCATCTCTGATTCTTGGGCCAGCTGTGTGCATTTAGCTCTGTGAAGAAGGGCTCTGGATTTTGCAGGACAACCTCATCACTAAGGTCAGAGGCAGTGGTATGACACAACTTTTCCATCCGTCTTCTTCTGTTCTGACTGCTTATAAACAACAGAAATGCATTTCTCACAGTTCTGGAAGCTGGATGTGCAAGATCAAGTCATGGCATGTTCAGTGTCTGGTGAGAACGGGCTTCCCAGTTTATAGAAGGCAACTTTTGGCTGTGTCCTCACATGGTGGAAGGGGCGAGAGAGCTACCTTGGGTTTCTTTTACAAGGGCATCAATCCCAATTATGAGGGCTCCATTGTCATGACCTAAGCACCTCCCATAGCCCCTTCTTTGTGCCCCAGCTCACACTTGTGGGCTCCAGTCTGTTCACTATCCTCCTTTCTTCATGACTGCCTGCCCTATAGACTTCAGCTCCAGCATTAAATGCAAAGACAAAAGCCTTGTGGAAGAAACTCAGCCAGATCTTCAAGTGGTTAAAGTCAAACTCCTGTAGCAAATACAGATTTGCAGGAATAAGATAATCCAAGATAAAGCTGTGAGGCCCAGTAAATGTATAAATGAGTATAATGCCACATAGTGAAAATAAATATTCTTTTCTCATTGAAATGGGACTGAAGCCTTTGCTAGCCTCAGACATAAAATCAACGTGTTCACTAGGGTGGGTTTTTTCTTTCACAATTGGGAAAGAGAAACGATTATCAGTGGAACCACCAGCTGTGATCCTCTAGTTTAATAATTAACATCAGAAAAAATGTTTTTAAATGTTTGAAGAATGGATATCTTTTTCACTCTATGGCATATTCTTTGGATATGAAACAGTGAAGAATAGGGTTTTCTCATTACTGCTTTAAAAAGAAGTGTATAGTAAAACTAATAATAATGTGTTATTGATTTTAAAAAAGAGCCAAGAAATTAGATAATAGTAATGACCTTCTTTAAGGATTTTCCTCCTTTTGCAGTTCTTAAAAGTAAAATGAACCTGTAGATCAGTTTGGGTAGTATGGACATTTTCACAATGTTAATTCTTCTAATCCAAGAGCATGGAACGTCCTTCCATCTTCTTAATTTCCTCTTTAATTTCTCTCAACAATAGTTTGTAGTTCTCCTTGTAGAGATTTTTCACATCCTCGGTTAACTTTATTCCTAGGTATTTTATTTTTGGGTGACTGTTGTAAATCGGCTAGCTTTCTTAATGTCTCTTTCTCCTAGTTCATTGTTGAAGTAAGAAAATACCACTGATTTGGGTACAGACTTTATGAATATGACCCCAAAAGCACAGGCCACCAAAGGAAAAATAAACAAATGTATTATATCAAACAAAAAGCATCTGCACAGCAAAAGAAACAACTAACAGAGCAAAAGGTCAACCAAGAGAGTGGGAGAGAATATTTGCAAAATATACATCTGACAAAGGATTAATATCCAGAATATACAAGGAACTCAAACAACTTAACAGCAAAAAACAAAAACAAAAACAAAACAAAACAAACAAACAAACAATAAAGTAACCCAATTAAAAAATGGGCAACGGAGCTAAATAGGTGTTTCTCAAAAGAAGATATATGAATGGCCAACGGACACATGAAAAAATGCTCAACATCACTCAGCATTTGGGAAATGCAAATCAAAACCACACTGAGATACCATCTCACCCCAGTTAGGATGGCTAAAATCCAAAAGACTCTGAACGGTAAATGCTGGCGAGGTAGCAGAGAAAAAGGAACTCTCATACATTGTTGGTGGGACTGAAAAATGGTGCAAACTCAATGGAAAATGGTATGGAGGTTCCTCAAACAGTTGCAGATAGATCTACCATATGACCCAGCTATCCCACTGCTGGGAATATACCCAGAGGAATGGAAATCATCAAGTCGAAGGTATACCTGTTCCCCAATGTTCATTGCAGCACTCTTTATAATAGCTGAGAGTTGGAACCAGCCCAAATGTCCATCATCGTATGAGTGGATATGGAAAATGTGGTATATCTACCACTCTGCTATAAAAAAGAATGAAATACTGCCATTTGCAACAACATGGATGGACCTAGAGAGAATTATATTAAGTGAAACAAGTCAGGCACAGAAAGAGAAATATCACATGTTCTCACTTATTTGTTGGAGCT
>NW_007728514.1:249141-252493 GCF_000696425.1 Galeopterus variegatus | reverse complement strand
CAGTTGCAGATAGATCTACCATATGACCCAGCTATCCCACTGCTGGGAATATACCCAGAGGAATGGAAATCATCAAGTCGAAGGGATACCTGTTCTCCAGTGTTCATCGCAGCACTCTTTACAATAGCTAAGAGCTGTAACCAGCCCAAATGTCCATCATCAGATGTGTGGATGTGGAAAATGTGTTATATCTACGTGATAGAATACTACTCTGCTATAAAAAAGAATGAAATACTGCCATTTGCAACAACATGGATGGACCTAGAGAGAATTATATTAAGTGAAACAAGTCAGGCACAGAAAGAGAAAGATTGCATGTTCTCACTTATTTGTGGGAGCTAATAAAAATAAATAAGTAAATACACAAATGAGTAAATGGGGTGGGAGGAAGAAGACACAACAATCATGTCAATTCCTTGTTAAGACAAGTGAACAGATATGATGACGATAGGAGGATCTACCTATATTACATGCACAATATTCAAGACAAAGAGAGTAAAGGAATTGTCACAAAACACGTTTGATTTTGAAATACTCTTTAGTTGCATCCTGAAAGCCCAAAGTGAAATGAAAATTTGGTAATTATCCCAGTAATTCACAGGTAAACAGACATTGGTTTTGAATAATGTGCTAAGGTTATTTTGACACTGAACAAATTAGGAACTGAAGCATAAACAAATCAATGAAGGTACCAGATTTGCCACAGAAAAGGAGAGGGGAGAAAACTAAAAGACCTGAAACAAAACAAATTAAAAAACAATACTCACATTTGGAAATAAGATAACAGATTAAGAATAAAAATGCATCTAGTTCAGACTGTTTCCATAGTCTATTTTAATTTAAAAATAGAACACTAGTGATTTCAAAAATTCCTTTGCAAAAATGGATGTTCTCCACAACTTTTTCTTTTAAAAATAGAATAATGTTGATGTGAGTTCATATTCTCTATAATATTTTGCAAGCAGCTTGAAGTAGACATAGGAGACGGAAATGGGACAGGGCTGGCTGATTAACTCAATTAGTTAGAGCACAGCCTTGTAACACCAAGGACAAGGGTTTAGATTCCCATACAGGCCAGCCACACAAAAAAAAAAAAAAAGAAAAGAAAAGAAATGTGGACAATATTTAAGACTGAAATATAATCTAGTTGAGGATGTTTATTTATTTGTTTATTTATTCTCCTTTTTCTTTCATAATGATCAGATTGTGTAGGCAACCAATAATAAATATACAAATAAAATGTTTTTTTTATAAAGGACAATTTGGTATGGCAGTCGTATCTGGGGCATGAGTGGATCAAAGACTTGGTACCAAATGATCAGGTAGCCCGCATGGCCCCACAGAAGCATGGATGTACTCTTTGGATGTCTTCTTTCAAACAAGCATATTGTCCTGCATTATAGCCAACATTCCTTTGGCTTCATTTTATGGCTTGTATCAAAAAGTCTGGGGAGGAATCTGAAAATTTGCTTTTCCAACAAATTCCCAGACCATCTTCATCTTTCTGGTTTGGGGACCAAAACTTCAGAGCTACTGTTATAGATCATGGAGTCTTCAGCTGGTTTAGTGCCCTGCACCTTTTTTCTGTGCAGAAATTAATTACCAATTAGACAGTCTCAATTTTCCTCTTCTTGCTCTTGTACAGTGCAAATTATAGACACAGATGTGTGTGCATGGCAGGAAAGAAAAAGGAAATTACTTTGGTTTAAAGAGAAACCTCCCTTGCCTTATAAATACATAAATTTGTAGCTAAGATTATGTATCAAAGAACATGTAGAAACATTTTAAGAGGATTTGTAACCACTAAGAAAAAAATCTCAAGATTTTATTGCATTTATTAAGAGTACTCCATGCAGTCACTTCTAACATACTGTTTTGGGTATTAAAATACTGTATTTTCAATTAAGAAATCTGGTGTAACCCAAGGCACCATCAAGGACAATAAATTCTTGTACCTGCTGACTCCAGGGAATTTTGATCAGGGCTTGTAGCCAGGAAATTGCCCTGAAGATTGTATACTGGCCAAGCCATGCCCAATTCCATTTATCTGGATAAGTAGCAACAACAAATCCTCATCAAGACTGATTTCCTAGACTTTTGCTTCTTTACAGAAATGGGAGTTTCTCATAAGGAGACAGAAACAGCCCTTTATTAAGCCCTTTAATTGCTCCTGGTTTCAAACAGCACAAATTTATTATCTTAAAGTTTGGAGATCAGGATTCTGACACTGGTCTCTCTGGTCTACAATGGAGGTGGTGGCAGGATGGCTTTCATTCTGGAGGCTCCAGGGGACAATTTATTCTCTTGCCTTTTCCAGCTTCTAGAGGTCGCCCACATTCCTTGACTCGGGGTGTCCTTACCTCATCTTCATAGCCAGAAATGGCAGGCTGATACCTCCTTGGGTTGAATCACTCTTTAATTCCTAAGCATATTTGTGATTACACAGAGTCCACCTGGACAATTCAAAATCATCTCCCCATTTCAAGAGACTTAACTTAATCCCCCTTGCAAAGTCCCTTTTGCCAGGTAAGGTCAGGTATTCTCACTTTCCAGGCATTAGAATGTGATCGTCTTTGGGGTGGCCATTTACCCGCCAAACACACAAAACTAAAATATGACTCTCCAGGCTTCAGGAAGAAAATTTCTCTTCAAGAGCAACATAATCTCATGGATTCAAGCTCGTATCTTTCCCAACAGATTCTAGTAGAAAATGGAAGGCTTTTGAGGATCAATAAACGGATTTGTTTGTCCTGCTTATCTAATCAATGCATTTTGCCTGGACTCCTGCCTTATAAATGGCACTGGATAAGCCCATTAAAGAACTAATTGGCAAAATGAGAGATCATTGCTCATTTCTTACCTTGCGTGACTTCTTTCCAGATCAGATGCTGTTGAGAAGAGACTGCAAAAAATTCTCCTCAGCTTTATTTTTAAGGATATTTAAATTGTTGTCATGGTTATGAAAGAAAATACAAGAAAGGGAGATAAACAGAAAGCAATTAAAATTTGTTATTTGACATGGCTCTGTTATAAAAATTGCTAAAATTTTCATATAGAACCTGCCAGCCTTTCATTTATCCCATATAAACATGCTCTTGTGTATATGTGTAGTTTTTAATCAAAATTGGATCACACTGTACATACTGAGTTTTTACCTGTTTTCTTCACATAAAATATTCTGAATTTCCTCCTTCTCAGTTTGGAACTACATAATTGTTGGAAAGGCACCACAGTATTTTATTATATGTGTATGCAACTATATATAGCAAATAAATGTCTCTCTTCCTTTACTGTCAAGTAGTTTTCTACCTATTGATTATTCTTTTTTTTTTTTTTTTTTTTTTTTTTTTTT
>NW_007728514.1:244619-248752 GCF_000696425.1 Galeopterus variegatus | reverse complement strand
TTTTATCTTTTTTCCGTGTCCGGCAACGGATCGCAACCCTCAGTGTTGCCCCCATACCGGACCGGGGACCGGCAACAGGATCGCAACCCTCGGTGCTGCTCCCGTGCCTCGCTCAGCCAGTGAGCGGGAACCGGTCTGTACATGGGATCCGAACCCTCGGACGGGAGCGCCGCCGCGCTTCCCAAGCGGCGCACTATCCAGTGCGCCACCGGGCCGGCCCCTACCTATTGATTATTCTAATTTTACAAAATATTTTAGCATCTGAAAAGAAAAATGTCCCATGGCTCTACTTTTCAAAACTTCCTTCAATAACCTACAAAATTATTCCTCCAAATTAATTTTAAAATGTTTCACATTAAAAGTTGGTTTGATATTTTGAAAAGATTTGCTTAAAGTTGCTTGGAGAGGAATTTATGTTTTTTATGATATTATATCTTTCTAGATCTGCATGAGTTGTATCTATTTATTAAGGTCTTTTTATCAAATCAGGTCTGTATATATTTTTTTAAGTTTCTGATTTTATTTCTTAAGCAAGTTCTTCCTAATATTCTGACTTGAATCTGATTTTATTGCAATTGAGATTTTAAAATTTAGTAGAATAATTTTACATCACACTGTATATTTACATAAAATTTTATATCCTATTGTATTTTGAATTATAATAGGGTTCATTTCTTTAATTTTCAGGTTTTAACTAATTAGTTGCTTTGTTTATCCTTTTTCTAACTGACACATAGTAATTGTGCATATATATTATAGGGTACAGAGTGATATTTCAATATGTGTGTACTATATGGGATGGTCAAATCAGAAAAATTAGCATATCCATCACTGCAAACATTTATCATTTCTTTGTGTTGAGAACATTTGAACTCTCTTCAAGCCATTTGAAGATATACCATAAATCATTGTTAATTATAGCCACCTTGTACTACTATAAAACACTAGAATGTATTCTTTCTCTCTAGCTGTAAGTTTGTATTGGTTAACCAACCTCCCCCTTCTCTGTTTCTCCTCCACCCTTGCCAGTCTCTAGTAACCACAATTATACTTTCTTCTTGTATGAGCTCAACTTTCTTAGCTTCCCTGCAGGAATATGTGAGGACATGAGGCATGTTTCTTTCTGTGCCTAGCTTGTTTCACTTAACATAGTGATATCCAAGCTTATCCATGTTGCTGCAAATGACAGGATTTCATTCTTTTTACGGCTGAGTAGTATTCCATTGTGTATATATATCACATTTTCTTTATCTATTCATCTGCTGATGGACACTTAGGTCGATTCCATATCTTGGCTATTGTAAGTAGTGTTATAAAAAACATGGGGTGCAGATATTTCTTTGGTATACCGATTTCCTTTCCCTTGGATAAATGCCCAGTAATGAGGTTGCTGGATCATATGGTAGTTCTATTTTTTTTTTTTTTTAGGTTTTTTTGAGAAACCTCTATAATGTTTTCCATAAAGGCCATACTAACTTACATTCCCACCAACAGTGTATGGGTTCCTTTTTCTCCACATCTCCAGAATTTTTTATTTTTTGTGTTTTGACAATAGTCATTCTAACTGGGTGGGTAAATTAGGTCTATTTTTTGCAACGTCCTCCTACTGAGTTTAGGAAGCCCATTTTTCTTCAATATTTTTCCTCTCTATCTTTATGTTCATAGGTATTGTGCAAACAACATTTGACTATTATGTTTCCTAACTGGTTATCGTCAAAGCATAAAAAAGCACTGATTTTCTAACTGTATTATTTCTAGCTTCCAAAATGAGGCCAGAATTCCACATATTATTTATTTATTTTAAGTTGAGTCTTTTGGGTTTCCTCAGCCAACTACCAGACGATCTTTAAATTGTATGTGCTCTTTTTAAATATGAAAATGTGTCCCATTATATTTTTCTGAAGAAAAATTGCAAACAATAATCGGCAGGGAATTCCTAACATTAACTTTAAGAGAAAATGTCTAGTGTTTCACCTTCAACATGGCCATACTTTGAAGTAAGTATCTTCCTATCATATTAGGATGTTTCTTTCTTTTGCTATTTTATTAAGAATTATTGTTAGGGTGGATTCACTTATGCTATATAATTTATCAAGAAAACAGTCTAGACTTTCTACCTTGTGCCATAAATACAATGAATTATTTGTATGAATTTATAATATTGAACTTCCTTGGCATTCCTGAAATAAATTATGGTTGGCAATATCTTTTAACGTCTTCTTTTCTTTCTCTATTCTTGGAAAATTGTAAGTACACAGGAATCCTATTCTGCTTCGAAACGGAAAACATTTTATGACATAATTCTTTGTCAACTTTCTCAGTGTCTTTTGGAGCCATTAGTCTCAAGATTTTCACCTCTTTTTGAGTCAATTTTGATCATTTATATTCATGCAAAATAATTCTTCAGTTCAATTTCATTTTCAAATTTTATGGAAATATGTCTATATGTCTATCATTACATAGATGCATTTAATATCTTAATTTTCTGTCTACATATGTTTATATCTCACGTAAGTCTCTTTTCTCAGTTTTGGTACTTCTAAGGTTTTAGAATGTCCTTCGTAGTTATATGTCTGATATTATATTTTATTGTTTCCTAGAAAATTATTATGCCTAGATGTACTTTTCTAAAAATAACATTTTCTTCTTTTCTAATTCATTAAATCCTATTATTCTTTATATCAATAATTTCTTTCCCATTTCTATGGATGTCTCTTTACGGTTCTTAAGTGAATACTAAATTGCTTATCTTTATTATTTTTAACCACAAATGAGTTTAAGGATAGGTTCTTTTCCTCTGAGCACAACATGCTCAGCATGGTGTATATTAAATATAAACTGTTCACACTGCTGACTTTTTCTCTACTGATGCAAATTTAATATCCAGCTTCTTTCCAGACTTGCCCCCTTCTTATTAACCTCCACATTTCTTCCACTAATCTCAATAAAATTCTAATGAGCCTGGGTGATACACGTAGATCCTCCACTCCCTACAAAACACCATTTAAATTATTTAGTATGGTATACAATAATATTTTTAAAATTTCGTGGAAAGATTTGTGTTATCTTTCAATTCTGTTTTTCTGTGAATTTTCTGAAGTATCCTCTTATACAGTCTCCTGTCTGATCTCACCTAACCCCCTGCTTGACATTCAAGCCCTACAGACCTCATGTGAATCTAGAGCTTATGGACAGATGCCTGAAATGGACCACACAATCTCTCCCTCACCTTTCTGCATGAAAGGACCCTGCTCATTCAAGGTTCAGCTCAACTCTTCTCTGATGGGTGGATTCGTCCCTTGCCTTCCCATTCAGAGCTAATATCTTTCTACTGTCTTCCAGACTCAACCACCACCTTCGCATTTCTCCTAAACTGTCTTTCCATATCATGCTCCAGTCTCTCCCTCCCCTCCCATACCCTCCCCTCTTTCAATGTGACCTCAACTCCAAACTCAGGAGCTGCCCCATAGAGGATGTTCAGTCCATTTTTGTTTAGTGAATAAATCAGTCTCAATCACACCTGACTAAATCCAACACATGTCATGACTTTCTTCCTTCGGTGTCATAATTCCTGATCCAGTCATCTCTGAACTAAACATGCCTTTACCCTACAAATAATGAGTAGATCATTTGAATCCCATTACACAGCCTGTTTGACCTGGTGATGGTCCAACTCCTCCTCTGGTCCCAGCAGAACCAACCTTTGGCATCACTGTGATGTGGCAAAGTTGGAGACAAAAAATATTAGTACAAGAAGCAATGTTTGAGGCATCCAGTTGAGTCCCCTCAGTGCAAAGAGAAAACACTGAGCCCCCATTGACTGTCTTGAAGATACTCAAAGTACACAGTCTGTGATCCTTAAACATACTCCGATCCTTTTCCCATTACCTGACAACAATTTGCCTTCTCCCCCGACTTTTTTTCTCTCACCTTTTCCTGGACCCCTCCACTGTGCTGTGGGACACACACAGCTACTATGTTGGGCCACGTCCCCAAGCCCCCTGTATTAAAGAAACAAAACAAAACAAAACAAAAACCTTCTCAGGGAAGAGGAAGTCCAAAGACTGTCCAACCAGAAAAGAAATAATTGAGATACACTAAAAGGTAGTAAAAACCTCATATATATAAAAAAA
>NW_007728514.1:241761-243781 GCF_000696425.1 Galeopterus variegatus | reverse complement strand
AGAGACACAGTGTAGTGACAGACCTGCCTCAGCCCAGAGAAAGGTTAAGGACAGCAGCTGGCTCACCTGTGCTGTTATATATTACAGGAAAGTATAGTTAAGATACAAGAGGAGTCTCCCACCTGCTCCCTCTAGCTGCTAATCAGTGTGCCAGGTGGGTGGGGGCATAGAAACGAAGGAGGGTTACTAGAGAGAAACTGTTTCTGGGTGGAGGTGGAAGCCAACACCAGACACACTCCAGACTGGATATTCTCACAACACACCTATTTTTGACCTCTGGGAGGATCTTAATTTCAAATGAGACCATCCCCCTCATGCATCTTTCTGGGCAGTGTGGAAATAGTGGGAAGACAAGGAATGCTATGGGTCAAATGTATCGCCCAGAAGTTCATGTGCTGGAAACTTTACCCTCATCGTAATGGTGTTAAGAGGGTGGAAAACCCAATCATGGTATTTGAAAGGTGGGTCCTTTAAGAGGTGATTAGATTGTGAGGATTGTGCCCTTGTGAGTGGATTGATCCATTCATGGAATAATAGGTGTGGTTCTGCTGGCTTTATAAGGACAGCACGTGAGCAGCTTTGCTCTCTCTTTCTCAGCCCATTCTCACCATGTGACACCCTGAGTTGCTGCAGAAGAAAAATCCCTCACCAGAAGTGTTCCCTGGACCTTGGACTTCCAAGCCTCCAAACTGTAAGAAATAAATTTTATTCCTTTATAAGTCATCCAGTTCAGCAATTCTATTATAAGCAACAGAAACAAACTAATAAATACATGGATGAAGGGATCGAGATTCAGAAGCTCTTTAAGTCTAGAAAACAGTCTTTCTGGTGAAGTTCCTCCTTCCTCATAAAGTTCGTCTTCAAACATGAACATGTGGTACATTTTGTCACAATTAAAGCTATACACTGCCATTAACTAAAGTCCATACTTTATTCTTAGTTTTTTCCTAACATCCCTATTCTGTCCCAGGATCCTAGACAGGATCGTATATTACATTTTATCATCTTGTCTCCTTGCCTGTGACAGTTTCTCAGACTTTCCTTGGTTTTGACAATCTTGACAGTTTTAAGGAAGACCACTCAGGTATTTTGTAGAATGTCTTTCAACTGGGATTTGCCTGATGGTTTTCTCATGCGTAGACAAGGGTTGTGTGTTGCTGGAAGAAAGACAGATTGAAAGTGGAATTTTCATCGTGTGCTAGCAAGGGTACGTTCTAACAACAGGAACTGCTGCTGTTGGTGTTGACTTTGAAGTCAACAGTTGAACTGTCCACCATGAAGTTACAATTTCTTGTTTAATAGTACATTTGATACATACAGACATGTAGAAGGAAGGAAACTTAAATTACCTGTAACTGTACCACTGTTACTTACCGGGTAAATATCATTTTTAGTTATATTTTAATTTATTTCTGTATCTTTACCTACATCTATATATCCAGGAATATATTTATATTTACAAGATTGTTTNTCGTGTGCTAGCAAGGGTACGTTCTAACAACAGGAACTGCTGCTGTTGGTGTTGACTTTGAGCACTTGGCCGAGGTAGTATTCATCAGTTCTGTCCACCATGTAGTTACAATTTCTTGTTTAATGGTACATTTGATACATACAGACATGTACAAGGAAGGAAACTTAAATTACCTGTAACTGCACGACTGTTACTTACCGGGTAAATATCATTTTTAGTTATATTTTAATTTGTTTCTGTATCTTTACCTACATCTATATATCCAGGAATATATTTATATTTACAAGATTGTTTTAACTTGTATTGTTAATTCACATATGGCACCTATAGTCTCCTGTCATTAACTAACCTGAAATATCATTATTAAATAGCTGCATTGATGCTCAACTCCTTTAAATTTTATCCCAATTCTTCATTTTAGGTGGTTTGTTCCTTCTTTCCAACTTGGAAGAACATGCAATTAAGTCTTTGCACACATTAAGGAATTGTTGCTTAAGATATGTTTCTGAGAATGAAATTGCTAGATCATTTGTTTGTTTAAAGCCTTTG
>NW_007728514.1:211377-240678 GCF_000696425.1 Galeopterus variegatus | reverse complement strand
ATTAAATAGCTGCATTGATGCTCAACTCCTTTAAATTTTATCCCAATTCTTCATTTTAGGTATTTTTTTCCTTATTTCCAACTTGGAAGAACATGCAATTAAGTCTTTGCACACATTAAGGAATGTTTGCTTAAGATATGTTTCTGAGAATGAAATTGCTAGATCATTTGTTTGTTTAAAGCCTTTGCTATATACTATTGCCATACTTCCTTCCAGAAAGTTGTAACAATTAATCACTCATTAGCAGTCCTGCAGTGTACTTACTACCTAAGGATGCCACCAGTATCTTTTGTTTCCCAGTGTAGTGGGAAAGCGTTCACACTTTTAGTACAGACCACATTTCCTACCCATACCAGCAAGGCTGTCAACATCTGGTCCCTTAGCATTACCCTCTGCCCCTGCCGTAGCCTTGTCCCACAGCTCCCCCATCAAAGTATACACTCCTGTCCCTATAGGATCCCTGAATAAAGGTTTCCTGGTCTTGTCCCTATAGGATCCTTTGAATGAAGGTTTCCTGGTCTTGTCCCTATAGGATCCCTTGAATGAAGGTTTCCTGGTCTTGTCCCTATGGGATCCCTTGAATGAAGTTTCCCGATCTTTTGCTCTTCCCAGCTTGCGCGTGTGCCATTCTCTGTCCATGGACTTTTCTTTCCTACCTTTTGCTACTAACCCTTTTCCCGTTCAAGCTTCTTGATGCAGTGTAGACTCCTTTCTCATCTGGGGTGTTTAATCTCATGTGTTGACATGGCTAGGATATGGTACCCAGTGGATTGGTCAAACACCAGTGTAGATGTTGCCATGAAGATATTTTGTGGATGTGATTAACATTTATAATCAGCAGACTTTGAGGAAAGCCAATTGCCCTCCATGATCTGAATGGGTGTCTTGGTTCACTCGAGCTGCTATTGCAAAAATAGCACAACCTGGGTGGCTTAAAGAAATGGAAAAAAAAAAAAAAAAAACATTTATTGCCCATAGTTCAGGAGGCTGGAAGTTCAAGATAAAGGTGTGGTAGATTCTGTGTCTGGTGAAGGCCTGCTTCCTGGTTGATAGATGGCACTTTCTCACTGTGTCCTCACATGGTGGAAATGGCCAAGAAAGCTTCTGTGGTCTCTTTTGTAAGGACACTTACTCCATTTATGAAGGCTCCACCCTCATGACCCCATCACCTTCCAAAGCCCCCCCCCCCAATGTCATCACCTTGGGGGTTAGGCTTTCAGCATATGAATTTGGGGGAACACAATATTCAGCCCATAAAAGCGGGCCTTATGCAATCAGGTAAAGGCCTGAAAAGCAAAGATAGGTTTCTCAAGAAAGAAGGAATTCTGCCTCCAGCCTGCAACATAGAAATACTGCCTGAGTGTCCAGCTTTCCAGCTCAAGACTGCAACATCAGCACTTACCTGAACCTCCAGTCTGTCCTACGGATTTCCAGATTGCTAGTCCTTATAATCAAGTGAGCCAGTTTCTTAAGTCTTTCTCTTTATCTCTCTCTCTTTGATTTGGTTTTACCCATTTTTTTGCCCTCTATGCTGAAAACTACAGGTGGTATAGTTTACACACACACACACACACACACACACACAGTTTTTCTGGTTAACCATTATTAATGTGACTAATATATCCTGTAAGCTGTGAATTTTCCCCAACCTAACTCTGTTTTGCTACTGAAGAACGCCAGGGAATAAAATGCAGGCAAGACCCGCAGAACAATGGATGAGAAAATTTGCCAACTTCATTTATTTTCTCTGAACAGCTCAGGTTGCAGATCAAAGAGCCAAAGAGCAATCCAGAGGTGACTCCTCATCTTTTCTGATGGTATTTTCAAAACAAAACCAGGCCCTGTCGTTGTGAACTAGTGGGATATGTATTGGATATTCAGGGAACATGTAATGACACTTTTCTCGTACACACCATGTCTACAATTTTAGTGGAAACACTGAATTCATTAGCTGTTACGGACACTTCTTAAAATTGTATTACAGGCTTCCCCAGTGCTGTGTAAGTTCTCTGGTCATGTCAATCATGTGTGAAAGAAGAATTTGTCCTATGCACGGGAGAGCATTCTACTGTTATCATGGGAGACACACTCGCAAATGTGTTTGGGGGCTTATTACACATCATTCTTATAGGATCATTGGTATGTTTGCAGGGTTGTTACCTACCTTCCCATAAAACAAACATGTGTCCTTACATTCTCGCCATGATGCAAAATGCTTTGCAGACCTAACTTTGAAAAATCTTTCCATCATGGATGAATGGCAATTCATCTTTTAAACCCTTTTTTTATTGACGGGATCATTTTCACATTGTAGCTCATGTTAACTCATGAAATCCCATCTTTATAGGAAGAAGTCTCCCCCCCCCCCAAATTTTTCTCTTTTTAATGTCTTGGGATTCTTTATTATGATGTGGATATCTTAAAATTAAATACACGGGATAATATATTGAATTCTAGCCAAACTAAAGATGATGGATAGCTCTTTAAATATTTCAAAATTGACCAAATTATGGAATGTTAGAGATTTCAAAGATCATTGAGAAGATAGAATCCCATCCTGAAAAACGAAGGGTCTTTATTTTAAATACATACTCAGGAAAGTTCTGAACTAGCACCGCACATGAATTAACTCACCGAATTAAGCACCTGAATAGCAAAAATAAATTAACATTAATCAGTGCCAACAGCCCATAATCATGTTTTTAAATATAGCGTTTATCTTCTGTTCTGATGTCATGTGATACTTGAATGGTCTTTTGAATTCCCATGCTTTATTATTTTTTTTAATTGATTCGATTTTACCTATTTTTTTGCCTTCTATGCTGAAAACTACAGGTGGTGTGATATTGACAATTTTGCCAGCATCATGGTAAGTGCAGCTCACTGTGAGTAGAAACCAGGCCTCTGAGACTGGAATGAGACAATTTTTAGTGCAAGCTTTGCCACCAAGCTGTTGTAGTCCTGCACATAAGCTAATGTATGTCTCTGAAAGACAGTTTCCTTATTCCTTAAATGAGTACACATTTTACCTGTCTCCAAATTAAGAGATTAAAATGAGGTAATGATTACAAAAGTCCTTTTTAAACTGAAAAGTCCTTTGCAGTTATAAGACAGCATTACTGTTGTTGTTGTTGTGTTTTTTAAGGAAACTGTCTTGTAATTAAGCTACTCGGCATAATTTAAAGACATCTTTTACTTAATATATTTTTGATAAGTTCTAAGATTAACACACGTTTGGTTAGTATTGCTATACTCTAAGTAAAATTTGGATTTTAAAATCATGGAGTATATTGGTCCATTTCTGTTGCTTATCACAAAATGCCTGAAACTGGGTGATTTATAAAGAAAAAATTTGCTGCTTACAGTTTCAGGGGCTTGGAAGTCCAAAGTCCAGGGAACATGTCCTAGTGGTGACTTCAGTGATACAGGGTCTCACATGGTGAAATGGTGGAGCAAAGAGACAGTTGCTCATTCACTCATTTTTAGAAGCGCTCAGAACCACATCCCTGACCACCATTTTTAATTCATTCACTACTGCATGGTCGGTCCTACAATCTAATCATCTCTTCAAGGCTCCGCTTTTCAATTACCATAATAGTATTTCCCACCCTCTTAACAGTCACAGTGGGGGCTAAGTTTCTTTTCTTTTTTTTTTTTTTTTAATAAAGATGACCGGTAAGGGGATCTCAACCCTTGGCTTGCTGTTGTCAGCACCACGCTCAACCAGTGAGCTAACTGGGCATCCCTATAAAGGATCCGAACCCGTGGCCTTGGTGTTATCAGCACCGCACTGTACCGAGTGAGCCACGGGCCGGCCTGGGGCTAAATTTCTAATACAAAAAAGTTGGGGGACACAATTCCAGCTTCAGTGAGTTTTGGGGGGACATATTTCAATTTACTACATGGAGTAAAGGTTTTGTCTGTCTTAAATTTTTCAGTGTTTTAGGGGAAGCATTAGAACCGAATTTGAATTTCAGTAAATATTAAATTCTACAAATGTTATTTGGGAATTCACACTTAAGTATTAATGCAGGTTTAAGATTATTAAATAACAGCACATCACAAGTGCTATATTTTGTAAAGAAGGAAAGCAAGTGTAAGTGTCAAATTTTGAACATGTACCATTAACTAGAATTTAATATGCTTCCTACATGTACAGAACACCTAGACAAACCTCTGTACGACAGCTACAAAGAAAGAGCTGACATTGTGATGGTGAAGGCTGGGTGCTTTCCCCCGATACCAGGAATAAGATAAGGATTTCCGCTCTCATTACTTCCATTAAACATTGCACTGGAGTTCTAGACAGAGCAATTAGGCCAAAAAAAAAAAAAAAAAAAAAAAAAAGAAGAAGAAGAAGAAGAAGTAAAATAAAAGGCACACATATCTAAAAAGAAGAAGTAAAATGGTATCTATTTGCAGATGTCACGGTATTGTATGAGAAAATTCTAAGGAAACAAGATCAATATAAAAATCAATCGAATTTCTGCACACTTGCAATGAACAATCCAAATGTGAAATTAGATAAAGAAACCAATTCAATTTACAATAGCATCAGAAAAAAATAAAATACTTAGGAGTGAGTGACAGAAAGAAATCCAAAACTTATGCCCTGAAAACTAAAAAACGTTGCTCAGAGTAATGAAAGAAAACCTAAGTATGCAGAAAGACATCCTGTGTTCATGGTTGGGAAGACTTTTTATTGTTAAGATGGCCACCCATGACATAGTGATCTACAGATTCATCACCGTCCCCATCAGAATGCCAATGGCCCATCTCAGAAATGAAAAAGTGGATCCTAAAATCCACATGGAATTGCAAGAGCCTTGGAATAGCCAAAATATTATCGAAAAATGAGAACTATGCTGGAGGACTCCCAGTTCCATTAACTGATGAAAAGATAAACAAAATGTCATACTTCCATACCATGGACTAGCAAACCATCAGAAGGACAGACACACTGACACTTGCTACAACATGCTACAACGTGGGCGAACCTTGAAAACGTGAGGCTCAGTGAAACATGCCCATCACAAAAGACCACATCTCATGTGATTCCCTTTATAGGAAACGTCTAGAATAGGCAAATCTACAGATCTCATAAGTCTATTTTGGTTGCCTGGGATTGGGATGGGATGGGGTCATGGGGGTGAGTTACAGGGTGACAGCCAAAGTGGGCAGAACCTCTCTGGTGGTCATGAAAATGCTTTTAAAATAGCTTCTTGTGATGGTTGCATAATGTGACTATACTAAAAACCATTGAATTCTGCACTTTCAATGAGTGAATTGTATGGTATGTGAATCATATCTTCGTAATACCGTTAACAAATAAATAAATACATAAATACATAAATAAATAAATAGAAACAAGCAAACATCTCTGTAAGTTAGAGAGTTCTGTAGCTTGAGCTACATTTTATATTTGAGTCGGTTCTCCTTATAGTGTTGATTCCACAAGCTTATTTTCTGTTCAGATAAAGGGTAAACTCTGGGAGCTTTATCTTTGCTTACTTCCTTAGGATACATGAGTTCATTCTTTCTGCCTGCATTTGAAGAAAAATTTGGGGGAATACGGGGAACAAATGCAATTTGTGGTAATGGGTATACAGACTCTATGAATTTAGCCGCCACATCACGGGCGTGAGGGGTGACAATCAGCTTTGTATCTCATGAATATTCATAACCAATAAAAAAATTACAGACTAAAAAAAACGAAAACCCGATTAACACAATCAATTGATGATCAATGTAATATTTCTAGAGTAATTGTTAGCATAACATAACATGCCCAGGGCTTTTGATGACACAAAATAACTAAATGAATGGAAGCATTCTGGTCCTCAAATCCAGTATGACCTAGTCCAACATATACATGCTTTTTAAAAATGTATTTTTTAATTTTATTTATGGTGTATTTTTGAATGCAGAAATTGTAAACTTGACTTTGGCCAAATCGATCGATCCTTCTGTTGCCCAGAGTTTCTGTTTTGCTTTGAAAGCCATCTGTGTTTCAGCACTGTGTTTGTAAAATGAACTATGCTCCCTTCTAGAGTTTATTCTCTCAAATTTAATTGTATATGAGTTGAAATAAGCCATAGGTAAATAGAAATCTACATCTATATCTACATATATTTACTATTTAGTATATAGCATGTATACGTATATAATATGTACACAGTTGCTATATACAGTAACAAATATAGTTACATGTGCATTACCTATGTATATACATAATGCATACATTTTTCCTGTAATGACCAGACCCTTATCCCACAACTCTGTTAAATGGACTGTCTCTTCCTCACTGATTTGCGATGGTCCTTTTATCATAGAGCAAACTCTTCTCTGTGTACCAATCTGTTTAGAAATTCTTGGTCTTGTCAATTACTCTCCGTGTATATTCCTGTGCCAACTCCAAGTAGCTTTAATAAATGTAGCTTTATAATACATCTGGATATTTGGATGGTTTGGGCCTTCCTCATTACTCTCACAATCAGTTTTTCTAGTACTCAAGGAAATTCTGTTGGCATTTATATTGAGACTGCCTCCAATTTTCAAGTTAATTTAGGGAGATTGACATCTTTACAATGCAGAGTCTTCCTTGCCAAGAAAAAAAAAAATAACATGTTTTCCCACTAACTTAATTCTTACTTAATATGTGCCAATAACGTTTCAACATTTTCTCTAAATTTATATTGTACATGGCTTGTTAAGTTAATTTTGAGGTACTTTATTTGCATTTTGCTTATTGGGTGATGCAATAACAGCTTATGATCTGTTTTCCTGTCAGTTCATTCCCTGACAGATTAATACTTTGATGTGGGGAAGCTGTAGAACGTGTGTGTTAATTTCCTAACCAACCACATTGCTTTAGCCCATTTCACATCTCCACGCTTACTTTCTGGTTGATTCTCTTCAGTTTTCATTACAAAAACTAACCCTTCTGAAAATAACAACTCTGTTTCCTTCTTTGACATTGTTATATATTGTATTTTTTCCTAATATGCATTGCATTGGATAATGATTCCAGAACTGATATTCTGGTCCATCATACAAGCAAATGAAGAAAACACGGTCTGTCAAAATCTCAAGGCAGGATTCTGTTGCAGCAGCCTCAGCTGACTAAGAGATAAGTAAAAGGAAAGAGGAAGATAGAGACGACAGAGATCAATCCTAAGATGATATCAAATAGACAAGATTTCTTCCATGAGGCATGAAGTGCCCTGGGCGTCAATTTCACCATGTTAGTCTTACATTGGCAATGCTGTTTCCACTTAAGTTGACTACAGGTGCTGGGATATTCCCCACATATATGTGACCAAAGACATAGCAGCTTTGTTTCTGGAATTGCTCAAATAGTAGCAAGTTCAAGAAGGAAGCATTTTTAATTTCCCAATAAGCAATTTTATAATGTTACTTAGTAATTATAAAGATGGAACTATCGTGGAAAATTTAAGGAATATAAAGAAAAGTGTACTGTTCTAGTTGTTTGTGACATGACAGTCATTTACTGGAAAGTTTATAATTTACCCCATTTGAATCTAACTCGAAAGTTCATGGCAGAGTGGAGAACTACTTACAGTTCACAACATAGTTCTTAGAGATGTTGCTGCTGCTGGAAGCAAACATGGTCAGCATTGCATGCAGGAGTGTTAAGCCCTTGCATTAATATTATCCATGGTAATGCAGGAAGAGAGGGAAAGCAGGATTTTGTCTGCCTTTCAGAAGCCTCACCTTTCACGTTGCACGCTATATTGTTAAAATCGGGGATAAACTTTCAGCCCAGTAGCGACCTGGAGAGATATGGAGCTTGGAGAAGCAAGTGAGAGAAGACCAGTTCTCAAAACTGAGGGGAGTTCATAGGCATCCTCTAGAGAGTGCAGCTCAGTCTTTCCATGGATATGCAAAGTCTGGGTTTTCAAACTCAATGAACTCAGAGTATCTAGAATCCCAGCGCACCTTCCCAGCTGTAGGGTGACCTCTCTAACGGTTCTATTTCCTTGTTTTCACAATGGGACCTCTCATATCTACTTTACAAATTATTTGTAAAGATTGTCATGACAATATATACAGAGCACCTCCAATACACATCCATGGTTCAGGAAGTAGTGGTGACTCACCCTTCTGTATCCCAGAATTGGGTTGAAAAATGTGATTTGTTTCAAAAACTCTTCTTAGAAGTGGCATCACATACAGTACTCATTGGATTTTGAAACAAAACCTTTCAATGACTAAGCTCTAACTGTGTATGCTTTGTGCAGACATCAGGCTTTTATAGATCTTACCTCACTCAAGGTCTTACCTCACTCAAAGAGGTTCTTGTTAAATAATTAATGGATGCGGGAGATATGTTGAATCATTATGGTTCGGAATGCACTGCTCTGCAAGGAAAACAGACTGGTGAACAAAACATATTTTTGTTTGCCTTTATACAGCTTAAAATACACTGAGAAATTGTGTTAGGTAAAGGAGGGAGTACTCAGGAATACTTCAGGGTGACACCTAACCTGGGGGACTGGGAATGTCCCTTAGAACTACAGGAAGGGCTTCTTGTGAGAGATACTGTATACATTGAAAAGGATTCGATGAGTATGAACACAGAGAGTAAGGAAGGGTAACCCAGATGGCAAATATCCTGTGCCAAAGCCTCAGAATGAAGGGCTCCTGGTGTATTTTTGGAACTGTAAGTAGTCAAGAATGGCTAATGATAATGATTCCATGTTATGCCCTGCATCTATTCATTATTTAGTAACAACCTCTGAGTTAAGAATGGAGTGGGTGGCTCAGGGCTACAAGCACTAAAACTGGAGAGAAAAGGAGGAAAATCAGTTCAATGCTGAGGGTAGAATAGCAGAGATGAGGTCATATTCTGCAACCTTAAGGAACGGTTGCATAGAGGAACGCAGAAAAGCATACGTCATGAATGGATTTGAGTGACAAAAAAAGGAACCATTTGACAATGACCGCTCCATCTTGTTGAATTTAGATTTAGGTTGCTTATGTTGGGGTGGGGGGAAATAGGCAAGCAGGAAGTTGGCTGAGATAAATATCGAGCTGAGATACAGAAAGATCTTGAAGAATGAGAAATGATATACCAACATGAAGATCTGCTTTGAAATCTCTAAAAATGAACAGCAGAACCGTAAGGAGTCAACTCAGTCACATGGAAGACAATTTTAAAACAGCACAAATGAAAAGGAAAGGAATGCACGCTTTTTTCCTAATGATGAGGAAATTTATTAGATTTCTTGAGGCTAATGTGTCCTCCAGAACCTTACTCGAAACTATAAATGGTATTTAGGACTGAAAGAAATGAAGACCAATAGAGGAGAGAAAAATATTGAAGACATCATAGAATAAACTTCCCTAAGCTGATGATAAAATAATTGAGTTTGGTGACTAAAAATGCTTGCCAAGAATTTCATGAAAAAGGAAAGAATCATATACATGCGTTCAAGCAGGAAATGTAAGTGACCTAAAAAATGGAAGGAAAAAAATAGATTATCCTCAGGGGTTTTCCACAACAAATACCATATAGACTGTATAAAGTATTAACCAATGAAATGTAATTTGCTATGAATATGCATAAGATATAACCATGCATAAGATATACCTGAAAAATGCTGGGATGGAATACAACTGCGCTTTAGTAGTAACTGTATTTGGAAGGACTAATTATGAAGCTTTTCTTTCTTAATTATCTGAAATGTAAAGTTTTCTCTATTTAGTTTGCATTAATTTTATACAGGGAAACTAAACTTTATTATTTGGTTTATTTATGTTTTGCACATCAGCAATCAACAGATATTTACTCAAATAACCTTAAATATAAATATTATTTACTTTCAAGGTGCTCATGGACTGGAAAGGAAGCTAGACCTAAGCATTGGGCTGGCACCAGGTCAATTCCATGGGTGCAGATCCGCTTCTTCATTTTCTTGCCTCTGCCCCTTACATTTCTGTCATGTGTCTGCTCCTTTCTGCTCTGGTCACCAGCACTCTTATTTTTTCTCCTATTTTTCCCTTGTCTTCTATCTCATAGCTTCTGCTACTAACGTGGAACTTTGGGCTTCCTTACAGTGTTGTGTGACATGATTCCTTCCTCCCTCGTTCTCTAGCTGCGTTTTTGTAGACTCAGCTCTCATTCTTGAAGACTTCAATTCCTAAGTGTTTTCTAGTTGAGATTTCTGGAAAGAACGTGTCTGTAACCCATTTCATCTCTTCACATCGGACCACACATCTGAGGTCTCCAGCCTCAGTGTTCCTCTTGAGTCAGATTCCCTTTCCTGGTCCAAGGGGCAGCATTCAGGGGATGAAATCAAGAGTCTTTGTACATTTCCTTCAACAGGGTGTAGGCAGAGCCGGGAGGGTGGCCGTCACTGTGATTAGAAATCAATAGATACAACCAACGACCATTTTAATAACAGACATTTAGCTAATTGCTATTCTTCAACATGAATCATTATGTCATTGTTTAAAGCATTGTTCTGCAGGTGATAAAAACTAATCCTTGCTTCTAATCACATCTAATTCTCTTCTCACATCTTTGAAATCACTGGATGGCTTGAAAAAGCATGTGTTTCTTAGATACTTGAATTACTGAAAATAGTTATAATAATAATGTTTGCTGAGTTGTATGCCTGTGTCTGTCACTCATTGTAATACTGTAACAATGTCAGGAGGCTCGTGTAATTATTACTGGGTTATACATAAAGGAAACAGAGCGCAGAAAAGTGAAGTGACTTACCCAGGGTCATATAGCTTCCAGTGCTAAGTCAGGACTATCACTCAGGTGTGGTGGCTTCTGAAATATGACCACTCTGAGCCTTTACCATCTGAATACGTTGCAGCACAAAACACACACACATCAATATAGAGACAGGAGCAAATTAGACTGTCCTCTACATTCTGTGCACTTTTTATAACAGAAAATAAATTTGCTAATGCCTTTCCTAGAAAAAAAAAAAAAAACTGTGTCATTTGAACTTAGCTCAGAGACAGAGAGACAATAGAGTTGTATTGTGGGTCCCAGGCATGGGTCGCATGGTAATTATCCACGCACACCAATATGGCCAGAGGTTCCACTGCACATCTTTGGACACCCTTGTCTGTGTTCATAAAAAGGGAGTTTGGATTATAAGAACATGTCTCCAGCTTCCCTTTACTGCTGCAAATTCTCTACGTCTCTACACATGCCTGTTAATGAGAATCGTAAAGCAAAGCCAAAAAATAACTTAATGTCACAGTAACATGAACAGCGATTACATCAAGTTTATATCATTCATTCATGAAAATATTAATGAACACCTTGAGTGAATGTAGGTGGGCATAAACTGTATTGAAAGGGATCGAATTTCCCAAGCACAGGGGACACACCTGAGAACTTGAGATCAAAATCTGTGTGCACATATATCATAGAGTGGAGAATTGGGGACAATTACCCCAGTAATTTGAATGAAACACAAAAGTGTTCATCAGAAATGGTGTCTTCATTTTCTGACAGTGCTTTGTCTTGAATGAAAGGCAATAAATACACCTTCATTGTCTGGCATGTTTTGTCTTGAATTAAAGACGATACATAAAAAAAATAAAAGTGACATTTTCTTCTACAAGTTACATAGATTCATTGTAAAATGTTTTCTTTAACATAAAGTGCAAGGTTCTGTAATCTTTTATTTATTTATTTATTTACTTATGTCTTAATTGATACGTTGTATGTGCTTACAGGGTACAATCTGATGTTTTGATACACACGTATGTTGTGTAATGATTGGCTCAGGGTAATTAATGTACCCATAACCTCATGCATTTATTGTTTCTTGTGGCAAAAGCATTCAAAAACTTCTCCTCTAGGTATTATGTAACATGCAAAACTTAGTTGTTAACCATAGTCACCCTATTGTGTAAGAGAACAACAGAACTTATTCCTCCATCTAATTGTAATTTTGTAGGTTCTGCAATCTTAAAGAGCAGGAGGATGTGAAAGAAAGTATCTTCACTTGTAACACCTTATCTACCACTCACAAAGATCCAATCCTGAAGCACTGTAATAAACATTTAGAGTCAAATGTTCCCTGTAACTGTAACCAAAGAATAACACTGTTTTTGGTACTGCTAACCTACCTATTGGCAAAAAAAAAAAAAAAAAAAAAAAAATTCAATGATAAACCCAATATAAAGTCTACCTATAATTAATAGATCAAAGCAGAAGCATTTCATGGTAGAGAGAAGAGGAGAGGTTACATTGCACACTGGGTATATTTGCTAATTGTTGTGTTCTTCCACCTAACTCGGATACTCTTGTTGCGAATCCTTGAAAAATTGCAAAGCATCATGCACGTGGAGGTATAATTACCATTCTAATTGGCTCCATTTATTTTTTATTCTTAAGAGCACATCTGATTTTATTATTTTTATCCTAAAAGTGTACATTGAGAATTTTCGATTGCAATTAATGCCTACCCCGAACCATTGGCAATTATTAAAAAAAAAAAAAAAAAAAAAAGGAAAGATTCTGTCTAAGGAGGTTAATAATAATAGTAAGTTCTACTGCCAGAGAAAGGGACATAATTACAGAGTTCTGATTAAAGCAGGGGGTGGTGGAATGTTCCTCCAGTGCCAGTTTCTATCTCCCTGCCTATAGATGTATGCTCATGGGATTTTTTCACACTACTGCCTCTTTTCTACACAACTTTAACCCCTGTGTGATTCCAGCTCATCTCCTCTACTCCCCACAATGCCTCCCTAATAAAGCTGATATGTGTAGCCTGAGCACCAACATATTTAAAAACTTCCCCTACATGCTTAGATTGTAAAAAGACACAAAGACCATCACTGTCACCCTTACAAACAGAGATGGAAAACCCACAAACTTTTAACTTGCTTACAGCCCTCCAAAGAGAACTAGACCTCCCAGCGGGAAAGGATAATATTGTAAAAAATCTCCCACCTATATCAGAACATACGATGGAGAACCAGCCTTCACAAAGGCAAGCAAAACAAAATCAACTAAAATTCTACCCCATGCAGATAGGTCAGCTGTGGGCTGGCATGTCTGTCTGAAATAGCTGCAAGTCCCTCTAAACAAAGTTTTTGGAAGGCTTAGCAATGCAGTGGGTGTTGTCACTAGCTCATCCATCTGGGTTATTTCTGCTTTTGTTGGCCTTGATTAAGCTCTTTTACAATTCTCTGAGTTATACAAAACTGCTTGCAAGGTGAGTTATGTTCGGTTGAATGCAACTGATTTTCACCATGTGGATTTTGCTGGTGTGATGTTTTTGGGACTGGTCACCTTGGCTAGACCATAGAATAGGAAAAAAATACGAGCAGCTGGTCAATTGTGTACCCATTTGTAAATCCATCTTAGCATTCTTGGGGCTGGCTGGTTAGCTCAGTTGGTTAGAGCATGATGCTGATAACAGCAAGGTCTAGGGTTCAATACCTGTACCAGCCAGCAGCCAAAATAAATAAATAAATAAAAAACACATTTTAGCATTCTTTAATGCAGTATAAATGTGCAAACCTATTGTATATCTTACCAAATCTCTCATTAATTAATAAGTTACATAAAATATTAGGCACATGTTTATTTCATATCTTCATGAGCATCATGAATTTAACTCTTTATTTGAATATATCCTTATGACCCCAGGTGCAAAGGGAGTTTGCATATATTCATGGCATCTGAACTGGTCCAGTGTGTTCTCATGAGAAAGACTGGAGTAAAGAAGATGAGAGAAAGCCCACTTCAGTAGTGCAGGTATAAAGGAGGAGACCAGCAGCCACTAAAGGAAAGGCACAAGCTCCCAACAGTGTCCCTGAATCCTTCTCTCATGGGAAGTAAAGACTTAAACTACTGTCAAGAGATGCAGCAAAGCATGTCAATCCCAGGATCCAGGCAAAGACCCTTCAGAGCCGGAACATGGGAAAAAGACAAATCCTTTAATCTTAGGGGAGAAGTAGAAAGGACACCCAAAGACACCTGGCCCCAAGATCCTATATTGACATCAAGCAGTGTTCTGTCCCCTCTGGGGAAAGGTAACGAGTTCCCTCCCACCGAGAAGACCCGGGGATTCCTGGCTGCCGAGGAAGGGAGAATGTTCTACCTGCAATCCCTGGGAAAACAAGGCAAGCCTAAATCTGGGGCTGGACTAGGAAAACAAAACCTACTCTCTGCATCCTGATCTGACCACCAGCACAGTCCCAATTAAAGACGTAACAGCAATGTGCTGCCTCGGAAGGTGGAATCGCAAAGAGACACCCTCGTTGTGGAAAACAGGAGTGCAGAGGAAGCGAAGAGCAAAGGAGAGAGAGCAGAAACCATCCAGCCTCTTAGACTCCATCCTAAAATATGCACTGGATGAATGTGAAGCCTGAGATGCCATGAAGTTAACCCTCCCAGCAACCAAACCCAGCCTGGTCCACCCCCAGCATGACAGGGGGAAATACGATTTATTCCTGTCTTTACTAGGTCCAGCTGCATTGGCATGCTATCCACACTTAGAAAGCCACCCCCACATGGTTTCATGCTCTAGTGCTGCCATCTTGAAGTTAATAATATTTTTGAATAAGAGGCTCTGTGTTTTCATTTTGAACTGAGCCCTGAAAAATATAGAGTTGACACTAGTTTCTACTACTCAACAATTAGGACAGCAATTCTTCACACTGCCATTCAGGACGCTCCGAGTATCTGTAAGGCCCTTTCTAAGAGTCCTTAGAGTCAAAACCCTTTCCATAACAATCTTCAGACTTTTTTAAAATTTTTTCTCCTCTCATTCCTTCCTGAGTTTACAGTAACATTCTCCAGATGCTACATGACATGTGACATTGCAGTAGATTGAATGCAGAAACAGATAAGAGAATCCAGCTGTCTTTTATTAAACTCACTGAAGAGATACGCACCACTGCAAAATGATGCAACTCTACTCAATATTTTTTGAAAAAATATAGGTATTTTAAAGAAATTTTGTTATGTTAACAAAGGGCTTATTTACTATATATGTATACACACTTAATGTAATAAATAAATACTTCAGACTTTTCTAGGTTTTAATTTCAACTCTGTAAATGTAACCCACACTAAAAATGTTCTTTGAGGTTCTCAATCATTTTTAAGAGCGTCAAGTTGTCTTGAGACCCAATATTCTGAAGACTGCTGCATTCAAGCATATTGCCTTTTACCTAGTCCTTACAATAAAAAATTTAGAAAGATTAAAACACTCTGTCACTGAGCTGATTTGTGTTGACTTGAGAATCCTTTGACATGACCTAACATGACCTTGAAGAAGACCTCTGCCCTTCCTTCTTGTGGATACTCCATCATTTCTAAATCTTGCAGACACAAATGCCCTGCTATAGAGCTTTGAGAATATTTAACTGTTTCTTGTCTGTGCTCTTAGAAAGCTGGGCAAAGGTAATCATAATAGATCAAGAGAAGGTACAAGTGGAAAGGAAATGTGTCTATACCAAGAGAAAGGGGACAAGATTTTATGTTTTCATAAATTTGTGTTTTCTGCTACAGAATTGCTGAGTCACATGACAACCCTATTTTCACCGAGTTTTAGTATTTTGTGATGCATGCTAGTTGCTGTTTCAAACAACTCCACATTTCAGTGCCTCAACACAACAAACACTTACTTCACCTGGATGCAAAGATGTCCCTGGTCAAGTGGCCCTGGCTGGCTTTTCTTTATCACAGGGCATCTTGTATTTTAATGTATGCACGATTCATCTGGGGGTCTTGTTATGATGCAGTCTCTGACTCAACAAGTCTAGGATGAGGGTGAGATTCTGTGTTTTTAATGAGCCCCCAGAAGATGCCTGATGTTGCTGGCCCGTGGTCCAGACTCTGGTGTGGACTCTAGTGCTTTCCCTTGTGTCTCCAGGAAAAAGCAGTGTTCTTGGTGAGCATCTAGCTAGTTTCTGCCGTTTGCAGATGCTCAGATATTAACATTTATTTATTTGGGATACTTTGTTTCAACTTAGATATGTCAGGTGCATTGAGCTTTTAAAGCATCTTTCGTCAAAGTTGTAAAACCTTTTATATTTTCATGTTGGTAGTTGGGGAAATTAGAGTAAAATTTTGCTGTGCTTGATATTGTTAGAACAGCCTCACAGGAAGTCACTCAAAGTCCATAAAATTTTCTATAGTTTCCAACTACGTCTAGAAAATTTTCTCCAAAAAAATTTTTTTAAATGTCCATGTTTTATCTCAGTGCCTAGAAGTAGGTGTTTAGGTATGTACAATCTTGAATAAACAAACCAAATGAATCTAAAGATCCAAATGAGACAATTGTTTTAGTGTATGTTTGTGTGAGTGCCTAAAACATGGTTATATTTTGTAAAACAGAAAAAATTAAAGATGAATGATCTCTAAACAGAGCAGTTTACGTCTAAATTTGTTTAAGTAAAACTACAAATGATTTACATTTTATTTTCCTATCTAAGCACCAAAAGATTTGATTAAAATTTTATCTGTTTTGCTCTCTGACTTTCTATGTGACGACTATTCCCTTGGAAAGTGTTCTGTTTTTATTATTCCTTAAAGCAAACTGCAAAGATAATACATGGATAAAGTTGAAGAATTTTTACAACCAGGCAATTTTCTCCGTTTTACAGCTCTTATACTTCCACAAAATTTTGAGTCAGGAAATGAAAAGTTGAGTTTTGAGAGTGGAATGTTAAATTGTAGAGTAGATACTATTTCTGATTACTGGGTTGGAGAATGCATAGAAACACAAATGCACACACAAACACACACACACGCACACACACTTATTTCTGGTAAATGAATGATTTCTGAGTTGCTGACCCTATAAAAGATTCCTGTACTTCCTTGACATATTTATTATAATGTAGAAACCACATGGTCAACAATGGCAGTATGTAATATATTACTCCTGCATTTAGATGAAGGTTATTGTGGAACCTGTTCTAAATCAAGTAGGTATGAGATCCTTTGGTAGCCACTAACCCTATCATCAATGTACATATCCCATGAAGACTGGAAGTGTGCCAGCCTCATGGGAGAAAACCCACTGGTCTTGAAAAGGTAAAATGTGGCTTTCATCTTCTGAGATATAGTCATGCACAATATAATGACCTTTTGGTCAGGCTTAAGCCTCATGTATTACAGTGGTCCCATAAGATTATAATGGCTATTCCATATAACCTGGGTGTGTCATGGACTGTATCATGTAGGCTTGTGTAAGTACACTGTATAACGTTTGCACAACCACAAAATCACCTCAAGATGCATTTGTCAGAAAACATCCCCCTTGTAAAGCAATGCATGACTGTATGTAGGTAACTAGATAGAGAAATATCCCTAAAAAAGTCTAGTAGGACTAAAGCAGACCTATTTTTCCTTCCAAGAGAAGTGTTTTCATTACCTAAGGAGTCTGAATATGGCACTACTAGAAAGGGAAGGTGTTTTATAAAACTTTCATTAAAAAGCAAATGTCTAAATCATTTAACAAGAATAAAATTATGGAGGTGGAGGGCAGATTGAACATGCTTTAAGTGAAAGTCTTTGACAATTCAAGAAGGAAATGTATCCAACTGCACTAGTCCATTGTTGTTGCTTATAACAGAATACCTGAAACTGGGTAATTTATAAAGATGTGGAATCTATTCCTTACAGTTTTGGGGGCTGGGAAGTCCAAGGTCCAAGGACCACATCTGGTGTGGGCTTTCTTGGTGGTGACTCTCTGCAGCAACACAGGTGTCACGAGGTAAGAAGGGACTGTGCAAGGGGGAGCTAACCTGCTCACGTGCTCTCCTTGTAAAGCCATCAGAGCAACCCCCATTTTTCCATGAATGGATCAATCCATTCACAAGGGCACAGTCCTCACCATCTAATCACTTCTTAAAGGCTCCACCTTTCAAGAAATCGTAATAGGATTTTCCACCCTGTTTACACTGTCACAGTGGGAATTAAGTTGCTAATATATGAACCTTAGGAACACATTCAACCCATAGCACCAACTAAAATTGAGTTTCATAATGGGGAAAACAGTACAAAGAAAAAAAAAATGACTTATTTGCTACTATTAATATTCCAGGAGGAACTTTTTATTTCTTGATAATACTTCATGCAAAAGTGCAAAGGTAGCAATTAAAGACAGTTCAGATTATTCAATCTCCTGTAAAGAAAATAAATACAACAGGGGAAAAGTAAAGGTGGAATGCTGCTTTATAAAAACAAAAACATGAAAATGACTCAACACAGAAAAACATTTAAGTTTCAGTCTTTACCTGGATTTTTTCCTTCTTTCTTTTCTTCAGTAGAGCATGGGCATAGTAAATTTTATTCTCTTAAAAACCCCAGTAATTTACTAGTGGGTGAGTACACTGCATATAATATGAGACTGCGCTTACTTAATGTAGGCAGTCATTACTTTATTATGCAATATGTTTCTAACAATTAATACTAAAGTTGAACATGAGAAAATTAAATCATAATCTATGTGCTAAAAAGAGAATTTCAGGTTCATAAAACAAAAATGAATACTAACATATTCCTTTTAGAAAAAAAGAAAATGACATTTTTCCTGCATTTTATACTTGTTCTTTATTTTTGTTCTTTTCCTTCACAACGGCACATACGGTTGGCAGGTTTAAACCCACTCATCTAGAGATTGGCTGCTTTTCAGCTCATGGAAGGATTTTCATTTGTGTATCCAGCTCATTAGCTTTTTGAAACATGGTTTATGTTATCACAGTAGCACATTCATTGTTTTATTTTCTACCCTTTAAAAAATAAATTTATAAAGGCAAAATCAGTGAGACATTCAAGTAACATTCTCAGCATCACTGTTCAAAGATGACAAGTCTGTTAAAAAGTTTTTATTGACTGGCAAAGAATTCTGCTTGTGGTTCTTAATGAGCAGGCAACTCTGAAAAGCACAATTTTGGATATTCATGCACCAGTTATAGATATGAAATATATGTAAACACATATGGATGCATGTATGTGTGGATATTTAAATTCATATATACACATGATTTGTATATATTTTAAAAATAATTTTCAGATTAAACAGCAAAGTGTTAATATTCTGACTGCCACCAGTATCAATGGCTTGATCCTTTTATACTTGAATGAGGGTCTGTGTCTCATATCCAAATTCGCAGTGAGTCTTTCTGATGTTGGGGCATGTGACAGCTCCTGACCCAATTTCTATGGTCAGGGAGTATAATCTCCTGCTTGACTAATATCTTGGTTGTGAGTTTCACTAGAGTCTGAGCTAGACTCAAATTCACCAGAAATGATGACAAAGAGATTCCACCAGACATAATGAACCAGCGACAGAGAGAGGAACAGGACCCACGACCACTGACCTGATGTCCACCGTGTCCTTTCTTAGACCCCGTCATCTGCACTATGGCTGGTTTGTCCTGCTGTGCTCAAGAGGGATGAATTCCATCAATTCATGTGGATGGTTTAAGGATGACTTTGCAATGTCCGTCTTTGTTTCCTCCATTTGGGAGGGTCTTTGGACCCCAGTATGACCCACCCAAAATATGAAGGGGACAGTAAATTCTCATCTGAGGGAAATGGTGAGTGCAAACTGTGGCAGGTGGTTGGAAGGTTTAAGAGCTTTGTGAGCAAAAGGACTACAGCAAGAAATGGAGTGATCCAGATACATGTAGTGAGGAGTATGTGTTTCTACCACACAGAGAGCCTGTATCATCAGTTCAATATCAGAAGGCAGACAGATTCAGACTTTGGAGATTAACTTTATTTGCAGAGCATTGTCTTTACAAGTTGTGTCCTAGAAGCTTTAATCTTGCTTCTTGGAAAAAAGCAGCTCCTTCAAAATTAATTGAGATGGACCTACGATTGCTTATCTCTTTCAAGGGTGCTTCTGAGATCTTCCTCCCCCCAGATTGCTTTATTAAAGAGAATATTGGGTCATATATCTTGGGTGCTCTCAATCAATTGTCTAGGTGATTAACTAGATAGCCCTTGACACGTGGCTTATTTTTAAAGTAGGTTATACCAAATATAACTCCAAATATTCAAAACCATGTTGACTTTCTTTGACAGTCTGTAAACCAGGGTAGAGACTCCCTTACCAGGCCAAGTTTGAGCATAGTTACCCTAGGCACAGTGATTACCATCCACATTCACCTAATCTCTATTCTCAATAACCATCTCCCCTGGAAACACGTGGACAGATTTACAAGCCATGGCACATAACAATACAGAGGCATGATTTATATATGGGAAATGACTTGCAGTTACACTTAGAAACAAATACCCAATGAGTAGGTAAGAAAAAACAGTTGTTCCCTTCACTTTTTTTTTCAAAAATTAAATCCAAGAAAAAGGAAAAAAAAAAAAAGTAGGAGAAATGGCAGATGCCACAAAAGTAGAAAGAAAAAAATAAAAATAAGAACAATGCACACGTGCAGAATGCATTATTAATTTTTGCAAGAAAAAAGACACTTTGAAGTAGAGAACAGCATGTCAACAATGTATAGAAAAACCACCTAGTTTATGAGTGTAACCAAATATTGACTATCATCCTCCCAGAGTTTTATAATAAACCATCAAAAGTTTTACAACACATGCTTAAAAACAACAATAGAAACGTTCCTGTGCCTCCAGAACAAGAAAAGTAAAATCACTTAAAGCAACTTTTTATTGTGCTCATTTATATAAACACACCTATTAAATTTTGTAAACATCTGCTTTGTCGACTATGAAGCTTAAATGAACTAGAACAGAAAAAACATAACAGGCAGAAGAAAATAATTCTGTGGTATTATATTAAAAATAGAAGTACTTGATGGATCGATCAATGACAGAGCAGAAAGCGTATTCTTTTATTGCTCTGTTGATAATGGCATCTCAGGGCACGTATGGTATCAGAAGGGCAAAATAAATAATTGTATGAGTGACACATGTGCCTAATTCTTTAGGAGTAAGGATGCAGTCACTTTATTAAAGAAAATATTGGGTCCCATAGCAGGGAGGCCTGGGTTCTCTCAAATAAATTGCCCATGCGGCCAAATAGCCATGTCTTCGCATTTTCCTCCATGCATAAATCTGGGTGATCCAGAACATCCTTGTGTATATAAAGTACCCAAGTCTGCCTGAAAGGGAGACATGATGAATGAAGAAATGTATAATCATTTCAGAAGAAAAACAGCAGTGAAGTCATGATCCTTCCTTCAATCTCCTACTCCAGACACCTGTGGAACTATGGAAACTGGAATAGAGTAACGAAGAGGTTACGCAGTTCTGCAGACTGTGGCATGTGGCCACTTTTTAGCTGGGTGATTTGTGCAAATTTCTATCCTCATTGAACTTTACTAATCTATAAAGTGGAAACATTAGGTTTCCTGTAAGTATCAAACGTGAGTTCTATGTGAGTTATTTTATATGTAGTAGGCAAACCACTGACGTACACCTGTTATGATTATTGCCAAGACACGCCCTTTACTGATGTCCCTTACTGGAAGACGGGTAGAACTGTGACACCATGAGATGTACAGAGGTTGACATGTGTGCATGCGACGGAGGGTGATATGTGGCACAAAGAGTGAAAACAGGTGTTGACTTTAACCATGGTTTGGGATTTTCTAAGCTTAAGGCAAGGGACAGAGAGTTATCTGAGAGATGAGGGAAAAGAGGAAACCTCACATTTACCTGACAAAATGATTAAATGATAAAGTCCCAATGATTAAATATTTGTTTTTTTCTAGAAACGTATTAGGTTGGTTCCAAGTCTTGGCTGTTGTAAACAGAGCTGTGATAAACATGGGAGTGCAGGTGTCCCTGCGACATGGTGATTTCCATTCCTTTGGGTATATACCCAGCAGTGGGATTACTGGATCGTATGGTAGTTCTATCTGTAGTTGTTTGAGATCCTTTAGTATCAGTAACAACATTCTGCAATATAACTGATAAAGGTCAAACCAGAGCTGTCCAAGGTACTGCCTCAGTCCAATTCTTATTTCCATTTATAAGATAAACAATACGTTAAAAGACAAAACATTTTCTACATCTGTAGAATAATAGAACACAGAGATTTTGCATATTTTCCCAGATTTTGTTCTAAATTACTGTGACCAATTTTTTTTATTGATATTGAATGACATTTTACAATCACATTGCTTTGTAATATCTGCTCTTAAAGATGATACTTCTAAGGGAATGTGTTCCTGCATGGTTAGCACATGTCTATTTTCATCGAAACCCTTAAATTGAACTTTTGATGAATGATGTGTAAATGGATCAACCATGATATCATGGTTTGCTTAAGACAGAAAAAGGGAATAATTCCTATTTTATGAATGAAAAAAAAAAAAAAACAGGGTCCTTCCCTCTGTGAATTTACATGAAAAACAAACATATTAACTATGGATAGGAATTTTTACAAACTCGACAAGACATACTTATATTTAGGGTTTGTCTGACTCTTAAGCATTGAAAAAGGTAGATTTTAAACATTGAACACGTTCTTACGTCCATGTATTGTTGATTTTGACCCACTACATAGATTCCACTGATTTAATTTCAATGATAAAACTGAGGAAACAGTCGACATAAATGAGCTATCCACTAACTGAAATGACTAAAGCATTGCATGGAGGGATTCAAAGAAATTCACAATTTATTTACATTCTCCATCACTGAAACATAGAAAAGGTAAATCATCTTCTTTGGAGTCCTCAGGACATGCCCAACGTCTTCTAACTGTCTCACCAGCACATTCTGGTTCTATTAATGACTCAAGTCCACGGTACAATGCATTTTTGAATATATTAGAATGGCAACTTGAGATTTTATTGTTAAAAAAAAAGATGCTTTTGAACATTTTTCTTTTCCCTAAAATGGAAATAAAGAAAACCTTTTGAAACAAAATGATTTAAAAATAATGAGAGGAGATGATGTTAAATCTTCACTTACGAGCTTTACGGTGCCCCAACATACCTTCTGGATTCAGTGCCAGTTGGAATCAGAAACTAGATTTGAAGGATGGCAATCCATCCAAATTTCTGCAGCCCTGGTCACTAAGGGACTTTTCTGCGATCTCTTCCTCATTCTTTGACATCATTAGCTTGGTCTCTAAGATCTCTGGAAAGATTATCTCAATTTCTCTCTCTCTCTCTCTCTTTTTCTCCCCCTCTCCTTTTTTGGAGAATCTGGGCTGCATAAATGCAATGAAAACATTTACATCTAACTGTTAGCACACTAGATGTTGAAACACTCATTTTAAAACTTAGCCCACTGCTTAAACGGCACTGCCAAGATTGCAGAGATTAAATCATAAAACACCCAAGAGCATCCACAGTCTAGAACTTAATGAAGGGCAAGGGTCTTACCGAGATATATATCTTTTATATTGCTTCCAGCAGAAAAAGATCATGGTGGATCAGTCTGGAAGTTCATTTAAAAAAATGAAAGTAAAAGAAAAGCAAGCAAGCAATAGTTTAATAGCAAAGGGAGTTATATAATCCTGCAGCTTATTTTTAGAATCATTTCCATGGTGTAAAAAATAACTGACGAAAGAAAGAAATTAATAATGTGTGTCTAGATCCTAGTAACGTAATGAGCTTCCTGCACAGTGGGTTGCGCTTCCCCTGTATCTATAAGAACAAGCCTTCCAGAAGACCTTGGTTTTAACATTTCATGTTGACGATGCCCAGCAAATGTCATGTTTGAAGCTTGGGAGTCAGAAAAAAGGAGGTGGGCTGATTCATGCTGCCAGTAATTTCCAAAACGGTTTCTCTTCACCCCTTAGAAGTCCTGAAAACCTGCCTTTTCTTGCACACATGTTGAAGGAATATTGTTCTGTTGTTAACAGTTTCTTCACTTGGTCTTCTCAAGATGAGTTAGAACCTGCAAATATCAGTACTCTTCCACATTTCATTTTGTCTTCAAGTGTTGTCAGGTATGCTTTCCCCCTCAGAGCCTGCTTTCTATGGAATCGAGCCTGATTTCTTCCCAAGCCAGGAGGCATGTGCTCATCACCATAGCTTTCTCATAGCTGTCATTTCTTTTAAGATGTCATAGAAGAAGGCACAACTGTGACCACCATGCTCTGCATTTCATAACAATGATGGAAACTCCATATGATGGGATTAACTCCATAGTTGGAGATGGAGATATGCATAGTACAAAACAACAACAACAAAAACAGAATAGGAAAAGGAACCTGACAACAGTTGGACGTGGCACAGGCAGACTCCCCAAGTAATTTTTTTTTTTTTCCTGGTGAATGCTTTCCTCTTCTGATTCAGGGGAAAGAAGCAAAGGAATTCAGTAGAGTTAGAGACTAGGGAAACCAGACAAACTCCCCACACTTCCCCCACTCTGGCTTTGGTGCAGACTTTTGTGCTTGTAGGTCTTGACAGGAGGATGTCAGTAGCACCTGCAGAAATGTCTACCAGAGGGGCCCAATGAATGTTGAGGAGCATTAAGACTGTCCTGATGCAACTCTGCAGAAGGAAGTAGCATTCGCAATGGCTATGCATTGGAGAATTTTTGTAGGAAGGGGACTTTGAGTAGCAAATTAATAAAATCTGTCTCCTGTACCAGCACCCTGAATTCTATAAAAAGGCATGATGAATATTTCAGAAAGCTTCCCTAAACCCCTGCAGGGGCCAAGGTGATGAAGATTTGGCGTTTCAAATCCGAATGCCTGCTCTGTGCCCTTTCCTGCTATTTTCCCCTTTGCTAAGTCAGGCACTGATTCCTGGGTCCTGCGTGAAGTTACCTTTCCTCCTCAAAGACTGTCTCTTTCTATAATGGGTCTCTACTTCCTGACTTAAAATATCTCCTATCTCACTCCCCACTCAGAATTCTTGATCCGTTTCTCTGAGTACTTTTAACAGTGTGTGCCCTTCTTTGTAGTTTTCAGAGTCCACCTTTGGAGTTTTTTTGTTTGTTTCTCTTTTCAGGTTATTTAAAAGATGTCATCATTTTTAAGTGTCAGGAACAATGAAGATCCAGATGTCCAATGTGTCTTTCTGAGCCCTGGTTGCAGTTTTTAAGTTTTAGACACCCACAGAATGACACTTGAGGCAACCTTTGGCTTGGACGGTCTTCCTGCTCTGGGCTGTGACTGCCTGCAAGTTGTCAATTGTGAAGAGCAGGCATCTCCCTGCAACCGAACTTCGCCTCATGAGATGGGGCAGGGTTAAGTGACGAAACTCACCTAATATGGTTAAGTGCCTCATGAAGACCTGCTTGTAGTCAAGGGACAAGAGCTCACTCTGTGTGGAGGAGCTTGCATGCTCTTGAGACTCTTTTTCACTAATGATGGAAATAGATGGCTCTTCCTCCTGGGATGGGATAGACTGTGCTCAACCCTCCCCCAATGTATATGGTGAAGTCTTAATTCTCAGTACATCAGAAGTGACTGTATTTGGAGATGGGTGTCTTTAAAGAGGTGATTAAGGTAAAATGAGGTTGCTAGGGTGAACCCTAATCCAATAGGCATGGTGTCCTTGTGAGAAGAGGAAATTAGGACACAGACACACACAGAGGGAAAAATATGTGAGGACACAGGGAGAAGTTGGCTTTTACAAGCCAAGGAGAACAGCTTCAGGAGGAACCAGCCCTGCCATGCCTTCTGACATCTAAGCCCCCGAGTCTGTGGGACTTTGTTATGGGAACCCTAGCAGACAAATGCAACACATAGGACTGGCTATCACAATAAACAAGGGAATGTTGGCTATCATACTTAAAATATATCTAAAACATTTACCACAAAGCAACAAAGAATGAACAGAGAGTTTGAGGGGAACAGAAAGATAAATACATTTAAATAAATGATTTTTTTTCTTTCTCTCACGTAAGTAAAGAAATGCAAATCAAAACCATGATGGGAGTCTACATTTTTAACCTTAAAATTGACTGCAATCAAAAAGATGGAAAACACACAGCAAGCACTTTAATAGTGACAGTGTGAATCAGGCAGCCCCTTGCATGGGAAATTTGTCAAAGCAGATTCATGCTTAAAATGTACATGGCCTCTGACCTAGCATATACTTTCTCTTCTAAGACTTCATTCCAAGAGACATATCCCCACAAGGCAGAGATCTTTGCTGAAGAGTGTTTAGACTGCAGAATTGTTCTGAATATCACAGAAATAGAAAAACAAGCCTACAATAACCATTGATAGAAATTAGTTCAATGACAGTGATTCATTAATGGAATACTATCATAGCCACAAAAGAAGATTCTGAGCACACATGCGTGTATGTATGTGCTTTTCTGTGTGTGTGTGTGTGTGTGTGTGTAAATGCATGTGTGCACTCTTGAAGTAACCTAGACAATATCCAGAAGGTTACAGGAGAATTTTGTTACAGCAACAGCCTCTAGAGAACAGTTACTCAGAATCTGCCACCCAAGAACAATTAACTCTTGTTTGTATTTCTTTTTGTAGTCTTTGACTTTTTTCTTTTTCCTGTGTGTGCTTTGACTTTCAGTTAAAATCATTAATTAAATATTCTTCATTTCCCCCATTACCACTGCTAGATCAGATCCTATATTCATAAAACAATACTGGATTTCAGATGAACAGTTGACACTATCCAGAAGTGGCTTGTGAAGTTCTGAAATACTTTTTACATTCAGTTAGTCTTTTCTAAAGTACTTTAAAGTCAAACACTGCTTCACATGCAACCCAAGGTAAAATAAAGATTAATAGTGAGTTAATTTCTGGAAAAAGAAAATGTCAACCTTTCCTTGAAGGTATAAAACATCTTTGAAACAGCTCCGTCTTTTAAAATTGTCAAACATAATTTCCCTCTTTTACATAAGAAACATACATTCTGGGGGTTGCTTTAAGATCCACCACATTCAAGCTTTTATGTAATGGTTGATTTCATTACTGAGCACATGTTAAATCTTTGCTTTGTGCTTTTAAACACAGAAGTCATTACTCATAGTAATAAAAATATAGACCATAAAATGTGTATTAAATAGGTATGAAGAGAATAAACTGAGATCTCAGATTTGCAGGTTTCTATCCAGGTTCTAAAATTCCTGCCAAGAAGGATGACACACTTAAAATATGCTGCAAGTGCCAAAAATTCCTAGTGCTGCTTCTGAGCAGACAGGCTGTAATTGTTAAGAACACATCTGAGGAAATCACGGAAAAGAAAGTATTTGACATTTATTTAACTGTGCTATGTTAAAAGTGAGTAATTGCCAAAGTAGATAATGCAATGATTGAGTAGATGGTGTGCATTTGGCAATGAGATTTGAACTTGAACTCATTACATTTAGAATTCAGCAAATCATCTTTGATCAGCCAGACTTGGGACCATTTCTAGATAACACATTACCTGCCGAGTTTCTTCTGCAGAACTCGGGTAGCCTGACAGCTTGACGTGGCAGAAGCAGGATGCTTCTTACAAATCCTGAGCCGACTTTTATAGTAGAATTGAATCACTCTTTTACTAAGTTTTGAGCATAACCAGTGTCTCAAGAGAGCTAAACTTAGAGTCTTGGCCTCTAGATTCTTTTCTGTGTTTAACTCATGTTGTGGATGGAATTGTGCACACACACACACACACACACACACACACACCCCAGCCAAAAAAAAATTTATATGTTGAACACCTACCCTCCCCAGGTCCTCATTATGTGATTGTATTTGGAAATAGGATCAGTGCAGATGTATTTACTTCAATTGAGATGAAGTCATTAGGGTGGACCTTCCTTAATCCATTATGACTGCCGTCCTTATAAAAGGAGCAGATTTAGAGACAGACATGCACACAGACAGAGGAACATGAGAAGATGAAAGCAGATGGAAAGCAATGTTTCCACAAGCCAAGCATGCCAAATTTGCCAGAAGATGACCAGAAGTTAGGAGAGAGTCCTCTAACCAATGCTGTCGACCCATCGATCCCAGACCTCTACCCTCCAGAACTATGAGATGATACGTGCCAGTCAAGACTCATTTCTAACTCCAGAGTGTTCTGACACTTTTTTGTGGCCAACAGCAAGGAAAGAGAAATCAGCCCATTCAGTCACAAACCTTAGAACAAGGCTGGACACAAGAAATTTCTGGAAAAAAATATACTGAAACTTCCTGGAGAAATTACATTAGATTAGGACCTACACATGGATGTCCAGCCTCAAGTTTAAATGGACCCTTTTGCCGGGTCTTCTAGTAGTTGGAAAAGGATCTCAGCAGTCCCCAGAAGGAAACCCGCTCCCCAGATTAGAAGTGAAATTTGCTCTCCTGCTGGGTTTTTATGACTTCCACTAGACACGATTTTAGAATGTAAATGAATCCAAGTTTTCAACGGACATATCTGAATTCCTCTCCCTGGGAAAAGGAGTGTATAAAACAAAATATAGGCAGGAGGACTTAACATGGCGGGGTGGGGGGGTGCTACCCTGTGCTGTGTACCATCCAGACGGTCAGCCTTGAACTCTTACCCTGGAATCTCACCCTGTCCTCTCAGGCCAGGCATGCATCAGGCTGCAGCTAGGCTAAACCTTAATCCCCCCAAGCTCTGCAAATTCTAAGCTGGGACACTATACAGAACTTGACTGTGAGCTCTTGAGAATAACAACACAGAAAGAGATAAGAATGCACACTGGTGTCTAGGTATGTCTGCTCTGCTATTCCAGGCTCTGGGACCTGGAGTTGGAGAAACTCTCTTTGCTGGGCAAAAAAGAAAAAAAAAAAATGCTTCTCCTTTCTTCAAGTGCTGGTAAGGTGATTCAATGTGAGGCTATGTTGCTGTGCTCTGAAATCCATCACCTTATTTGCAATGTGGTGACACTTCCCATAGACTAACCTCCCCAAATGACTGAAGATGGCTGAGTGCTGAGGCAAGTAGATTCTTAAATGGAAAATACTCTTCTGATGACCAACTTGGGATGGAGGGCTCTCAGACCATCTTGCCAAATCTTCCTAGTCCCGACTTCTCTTCTTTACTCAGTCTCAGACTAGCATTGAGCTTTAGGGGTCTCTCAGCCTCTCTGGGATGAAAGCAGTTTGACTCAATTTTTCTTCACACAGGATTTCCCCTAAAACAATTGTTGCTTGTTTAATCTTGTTTTTGGTGTTTTTTTCCTCTAAGAACTCGGGGTCCCCTTATCACGGAACCAAGACTAATCCAGGCATCTATTGTTGAACCTCATCACACAAGAAGACTTCCCAAAGGAGGAGCTGTCTTCCGTCAAATGAGAAGCTAAGGCTCCACCAGCTCAGAGATAATTAAAAAAAAAAAATCCTGCTGTAGGTTGGATGGCCTCTCCAACCACACTTTTTTTTTTTTTTTTTTCTTTTTCCGTGTCCAGCAACGGATCGCAACCCC
>NW_007728514.1:202415-211033 GCF_000696425.1 Galeopterus variegatus | reverse complement strand
CTGTCCCACATATGTATATCTAGGTCAAAAACTAGAAACTTACTTGGTGTTATCAGCTCTACACTGGCATTAGGTTGCCCTGAATAGTGCATTTTCTTAAGTGCCAATATACGGGTCTAACTCACAGAAGTCCTGATTCAACTGGCAGCAGGTGCCAGTTTTTAAGCCTCCTTTCCACCGATTACAAGGTATAGCTGTGGTGAAAATGGACCTGTAAGAATGGGACTTACAACTCATTCCGTGTCAAAAGTAAGTGAGTCCTGTGCTGTCTGTGTTTACCACGAGGTTGATCTAAGCTGCAGCATTGGACTCTTTGGGTCAAATATCTGATCCATTCAGAAAAATAGTCTGCATGGTTTGTCTCTGACCCCAAAAGCATGGTAGCCAGAGGATTGATGGATATTTTTGCAAAACCTGTCGTTGTTTCACATGTTTGACTAATTCCATGGTATTAACAATCTAAATGATCCAATCTGTAAGGTAAAGTTGTCCAGAGAAATGCATATATTATAGAAAATGTTCCTGAAGATCATCGATGCTTTAAAAAACTACGTAATAATTTTTAAAATAATCAAATAGGAAGAGTTCATATGTAAGAGGACTTAAGTTGTTTATATTGATTCTTCTGCTAAATCTTCATAACATACATTTTGGATAAATGTGGTAAAGTACTATTTTCTTGTATCTCATGTAAAGTTTATTTGTAGTTTGGTATGTGAACGAGTTTTGTGTGTGTGTTTGTGTGTGATTTATTATATCAAAATGAATAATTCGTATCATTGATCTGTTTAGAAGTTTCAACATATTGGAAAAATAAATCAGTTGACATATGAAAAAAAAACTAGTTAAGAATTTTTGACTAATGTAGATGTAATTTTAGATTCATTCAACTGCATCCCCCTTTAAAAAGAAATTCATCAAGTGAATGTAAATAAATAGGAAAAATCTTTTAGCTAAGTTCTATGCAATAGAAATATAAAGGTAGTCCATTGTGTAGCTTCAAATTTGGGGGGAACCATTTTAAAATATGTGAAAAGGAACAGGTGAAATCAATTTTAGTCGTCTATTTAATGTAACCCAACACAGACAAAATATGAAGCAGCGCACTATCGCAGTGCGCCACCGGGCCGGCCCAGGATGTGACTGTTTTTGGATCTTTTTCAGAAGAAAAGAATGTTAGAATATAAATACTTTAGAAAAAAAAGGAATATGAATTGAAAATAGTGGCTAAGAGCTGGACGAAAGTCAGATATATAAATAATATAATATATATTATATATAAATATATATACAAATATATATATATATATATGTATGTAATGTATATAAAATATTTAGTTCAGTCCTAACCTGTCCCACATATGTATATCTAGGTCAAAAACTAGAAACTTACTTGGTGTTATCAGCTCTACACTGGCATTAGGTTGCCCTGAATAGTGCATTTTCTTAAGTGCCAATATACGGGTCTAACTCACAGAAGTCCTGATTCAACTGGCAGCAGGTGCCAGTTTTTAAGCCTCCTTTCCACCGATTACAAGGTATAGCTGTGGTGAAAATGGACCTGTAAGAATGGGACTTACAACTCATTCCGTGTCAAAAGTAAGTGAGTCCTGTGCTGTCTGTGTTTACCACGAGGTTGATCTAAGCTGCAGCATTGGACTCTTTGGGTCAAATATCTGATCCATTCAGAAAAATAGTCTGCATGGTTTGTCTCTGACCCCAAAAGCATGGTAGCCAGAGGATTGATGGATATTTTTGCAAAACCTGTCGTTGTTTCACATGTTTGACTAATTCCATGGTATTAACAATCTAAATGATCCAATCTGTAAGGTAAAGTTGTCCAGAGAAATGCGTATGTTATAGAAAATGTTCCTGAAGATCATCCATGCTTTAAATAACTACATAATAATTTTTAAAATAATCAAATAGGAAGAGTTCATATGTAAGAGGACTTAAGTTGTTTATATTGATTCTTCTGCTAAATCTTCATAACGTACATTTTGGATAAATGTGGTAAAGTACTATTTTCTTGTATCTCATGTAAAGTTGATTTGTAGTTTGGTATGTGAACGAGCTTTGTGTGTGTGTGTTTGTGTGTGATTTATTATATCAAAATGAATAATTCGTATCATTGATCTGTTTAGAAGTTTCAACATATTGGAAAAATAAATCAGTTGACATATGAAAAAAAACCTACTTAAGAATTTTTGACTAATGTAGATGTAATTTTATATTCATTCAACTGCATCCCCCTTTAAAAAGAAATTCATCAAGTGAATGTAAATAAATAGGAAAAAACTTTTAGCTAAGTTCTATGCAATAGAAATATAAAGGTAGTCCATTGTGTAGCTTCAAATTTGGGGGGAACCATTTTAAAATATGTGAAAAGGAACAGGTGAAATCAATTTTAGTCGTCTATTTAATGTAACCCAACACAGACAAAATATGATCATTTCAACATGCGGTTGACATAAAAATATTAAGATATTCTATATTCTTTGTTGTTCTAAGTCTTTGAAATCTGACATGTATATTAAACTTATAGAACATCTCGATTTGGATTCACTTCATTCTAAGTACTCGAAGTCACATGTGTCTACCATATTGTGCAGAAAAGGTCTTACTACATTTTCTCTAGTCAATAACCTATGAATGTACCACAGATATCAAAGAATCATAGTAAGTTAGAGAGATGCATGGGAGTGTATGTTTTTTTCTGGTCCAAAGACTTATTTTACCCATAATAATACTAAGGCTCAGAGAGTTTAACTTCCTGGTGTAAGGTCACAAAATTAATGGAAAACCTGGGACTAAGACTTAAATCTCAGCATCAAGTTATCACCTTCTCCATACATCTGTGTGTATGTTTAAATTTGATGAACACATCTTTTGTCTTAGTACTATGGTCCTCCAGTCACACATTACTTTGTGATTATTATTCAAATTGCTTGTGGTAGATGCACTCTCAGGGAGTCCCCAGGGCTCAGTGTTTCATTCCCTATATAATCTCTTTCCCTTGAATATGGACAGGATCCATTACTTTCTTCTAGCCAAGAAAAGGCAAAGGTGAAGGATTTTTTTCAGATATAAGGCTCAGTGTTTCATTCCCTATATAATCTCTTTCCCTTGAATATGGGCAGGATCCATTACTTTCTTCTAGCCAAGAAAAGGCAAAGGTGAAGGATTTTTTTCAGATATAATGAACATCCCAAATTGCTTATTTGCAAATTGGTGACAATGGAGATTGTCCTGGGTGGGCCTGCAAATAAATGAATTCTTCCAGCAACCTGTATGAGTTCAGAAATGGATCCCTGCACATTTGAGTCTCCAGATGAGAACACAGCCTGACCCCACCTTGATTGAAACCTTGAGCAGAGGTGACATGACCTTCTGGGTCACTTTGACTAAGGTAAGCTGTACCTAGACACCTGAACAACAAAAACTATGAACTAATAAAAGTATGTTGTTGTAAACCTTTATGTTTGAGGAAGTTTGTTACACAACAATAGAAAACTAATACAATATCAGTTATCAATTTTTGCCAAATGTACCACATTGATAATTGCTCATTTTTAACAGTGGAGTTATGCTTTAAGATTTAAAGACTCTCATTCACACAAAGTGAATTCATCAAATGTGATGCATGAAAATTAAATAATACTAGTTATACATCCATCATCTAACTTTAGGTTGTATATATTACTTTTATGTCATTTGTTTGATCCAGTTAGATTAAACAATCTTAAGGGAAATTGAGATTTTAAATAACCAAGTAATCTGGGTCCTAATAAAAAATGTTAATGAATAACAAAATACTGATTGTGTTTATTAGAAATAGAATGCATATTTGAATATTTTTAAAAATTGTGATTTTGAGTGTGACATAACTTAGAAGAGCAATCCATTTTAGTCTTTGTTTGAAGCCACCACAGGAGCATCTGTCAGCACCTACGACCAGGAATTTCAAAGCCAAGGTCTTATAAATGATTCTGCTTATATGTCTAGATGATATTTTAATCACTACTCCATAAGAGGGACTTCTGTTAGTTCACATAAAGGCCGCAGCTCATTTATTAACAGCGTTGGGCATTGTCATATGAGAGACAGAGAAAATCAATGTGTTAACTTCAGAAATCAATAGATTGCTGAGGTTTGGGGGTGAGTGTAGAAAGCACATAATTAGAGAGATCTTGAGAGTAGAACAATGTAATATTTAAACCTGTCATGCAACCAAGAGAGGGTCAGAAGTTCTGAAGGCATGTGTCCTTAAGGCAACCAGTTCTTGTTTAACTAGTTCTCCACATTTGGTCTACAGGGTAGAAAAAATACCAGCTAAGCAGCATCAATCTCTCAGCATGATCAGTCCCTTAAATTAGAATAATAACAAAATAAGAACAATAGCTTTATTACATACTTACTCTAAATCACTCACTCCACTAATAGGCATTGTGGACAAAGTGTTGATTTTTTAAAGCCCTTAGTTCTTAAGATGCCAGGATTATTATTTATTCCAATTAATAGATGAGGAAAGTGAGTCAGAGAGAAACAAAGTTTGTTTAACTTTGTTTTTAAAGAGTCTTTAATTTATGCATGGCTGACATTATTATGGAATCAGATATGTATTTGTTATCTATTGTTATGTAACAAATTACCCCAAAACATCGCAGCAGCTTCCAACATCCACCATGGGTTGTCACACCATTTCTGCAGATGGGAGATCTGTGCATAATTTAGGTGGGTCTGGTGCTCAGGGTGTCACAATCATGGAATTGCGATGTTGGCTGGTTGTGGTTTTTTTTGTTTTTTTTTTTTGTCTTTTTTTTTTTTTCCATGTCCGGCAACAGATCGCAACCCTCAGTGTCACCCCCGTACCGGACCGGGACCAGCAACGGGATTGCAACCCTCGGTGTTGCCCCCGTGCCTCGCTCAGCCAGTGAGCGGGAACCGGTCTGTATGTGGGATCCGAACCCTCGGCGGGAGCACTGCCACGCTTCACGAGCGGCGCACTAACGCAGTGCGCCACCGGGCCGGCCCCGGCTGGTTGTGTTTTTATCTGGAGATTTGAAAGAGGAAGAACCTGGTTCCAGGATCAGCCTGGCTGTTAGCAGAATTAAGTTCCTTGGGGCTGCATGACTGATTGCTCAGGACATTTCTCACTAACAAGTGGGTGCCATCCATTCTTGCTTCCTTAGGGTCATCCATTCTTATATCCTAGAGGCCATCCTGGAGCTTCCTGGCATGGTCACTGACTTCTTCATGGTTGACAAGAGAAAGACCCTAGAGGGACTCTGCTAGCAGGACCCAGTGTAACTGAACATGGAACTCCCATCCTGCTATCCTGGGCACACCTAAGGAAAGGTATATATACAAGAGTATGTTTTATTTTATTTTGTTTATTTTTTTATTATGAATATTCATGAGATACAAATTGCCAGAAATTGCTTTTATACCCTGTGTTCCCACCCAATTGTTCCCCAAGAGCCCTCCCGTACCCTATCCACCCCCCCACTCCACTTTGCAGCCCTGGGAATATTCCCTCCTCTGTAAGACCACCACAATACTGTGGTCTTTCTTTCCTTCTTTCCTTTCTCTCTTAGCTTCCACATATGAGTGAACATGTGGTATTTATCTCTTTGTGTTTACCTTATTTCACTCAACATAAGTTTCTCCAAATTCATCCATGTTGTTGTAAATGGGAGAATTTCATTCTTTTTTACAGCAGAATAGTATTCCATGGTATATATACACCACACTCTCCTTATCCAATCATCCATCGATGGACATTTAGGTCAGTTCCATATCTTGGCTATTGCAAACAGAGCTGCAATAAACATGGAAGTGCAGGTATCCCTTCAACATGATGATTTCCATTCCTCTGGATATATACCCAGAAGAGGGATTGCTGTATCATATGGAGGATCTATCTGTCGTTCTGTGAGGAACCTCCAAATTGTTTTCCATAGTGCTTGTACTAATTTACATTCCCACCAACAGTGCAGTAGTGTTCCCTTCTCTCCACACCCTCACCAGCATTTGTTATTCACTGTCTTTTATATTATAGCCAGTCTAACCGGAGTGAGGTGCTATCTCAATGTGATTTTAATTTGCATTTCCCTGATGACTACTGATGTTGAGCATTTTTTCATGTATCTGTTGGTCATTTTTATGTCTTCCTTCGTAAAATACCTATTCAGCTCCTTTGTCCATTTTTGAATTGGGTCATTTGTTTTTTTACTGTATAATTGCTTAAGTTGTATGTATATCCTGGATATTAATCTCTTGTTGGATGCATAGTTAGCAAAACTTTTCTCCCACTCTGTATGCTGTCATTCCACTCTGTTGATTGTTTCCTTTACTGTGCAGAAGCCTTTTAGTTTGATATAGTCCCATTTGTTTATTTTTTCTTTTGTTGCCTATGCTGTTGGGCTCATTTCCATAAAGCCTGTGACCAGACCTAATTGCTGAAGTGTTCCACCTATATTTTCCCTTAGTAATGTTACAGTTTCGGGTCTTATACCTAGGTCTTTAATCCATTTTGAGTTGCTTTTAGTGTATGCTGAGAGATGCATATCTAGTTTCATTCTTCTGCACATGGATATCCAATTTTCCCAGAACCACCACTTGTGGAATAGACAGCCTTTTCCCCAATGTAGATTTGTGTTGCCTTTGTCCAATATCAGATGGCTATAAGCCTGAGGGTAATATCTGGATACCAGAAGCTGAGCAAGTGCCATTGGGGCTCACGTTAACCTCAGTCAATCACAGGAAGAGTCCAAGTGACTTCTCCAGCATGGCTGCTAACACCAATCAGCCCACAAGGAGAGCCTCCATTTCCAGGAGCACATAGTCCTTCTTTCAAGGACTTCCATCTGATTAAGTCAGACCCATCCAAGATACTCACCTTTCAGATTTACTCCAAATCAGCTAATTTGAGGTCACCAATTACATTTCAAAAATTTCTTCACCATCTCTACATAGTGTGCTAAAAGACAGGCATGTTCTCACCATGGTCTGTGGGAGCAGATGGCACAAAAGTGAAAACATCTGAGTGGAAACCACTGGGGTGACCTTGGAAATATAGTTTCTACCACAACATATTTGAAATGTTTATGCATCATACCTGAGAATATAGAATTCCAAACATAGCCATCATCACGCAACTGTTCATATAAGAAAGGAAGATATCATTAGGCAGATATGACTCTTTATATGTTTTACCCAAAGAGCCTTTATAGATAAAGGTCCCTATGAGCCATGGTGGTAAATTTATACCTACATATTAATTATCAAAAATAATGTTAGTATGATCTTAAAAATTTTATGCCAAGAAGCAAGCTGGAGTAGAAATGCTAACCAATATTAATAAGGGATGGGGGGGCCGAGCTCATGGTGCACTACGGAGAGTGCGGCCCTCGGAGCGCAGCGATGTTCCCGCTGCGGGTTCGAGTCCTATATAGGAATGGCCGGTGTGCTCACTGGCTGAGCGTGGTGTGGGCAACACCACACCAAGGGTTGCAATCCCCTTACAGGTCACGAAAAAAGACAAAAAATAAATAAATAAATAAGGGATGGGGGTAGGAGAAATCATTGGTCTGGTTGGGTACATTAATTCCATTTTTTGGCAGACAGAGGAACAATACTTAAAATCTATGAAGTTTGTTAGAAAATTTGAATGTTTAAAAGAGCAGGTGGGAACAGTACAGAAACTGAGCCATCAGTGAATAAATCACCAGAGCCCAGGAAAGGAGAGAAAAAAAGAAGTCAGATAAAAGGCAGGATCAAAAATAAAAAATATATATATATAATTTGAGTTAGGACAAATATGTTCAATGACATCTTTTATCACAGTATACATAAAAAGCTAAACTCCCCTATGAAAAGGCACAGACTCTGCAGTTGGATTAAAATTAAATAAATAAAATGTCAATCCAGCTCTAAATTATTTAATTTAATAGTGATGTATCTATGAAAAAATGATGTTTTAAAATAACAGAAATGTAAATTGCATACCAGGGGAGCAATAACAAAAATGAAGTTGACTTACAATAGAATTGTAGACAGAATTGGGTAACAGAAGTAGAGGATATCACATCACAAGTAAAACATCCCAATGAAAATCTATAATAAGCACAAATTTATATTTTGAAGCCAATGAGTCTTGAAATATATATACATTGCTGTAAACTGGATACCTCCTCCCCACCAACCTCACTGAAGCTTAAATCACCACTGTGACTGTTGAGGGTGTGTTGCTTTGCCCCCCATGGATTTGTCACTCCACTTCCCCTGGGTGATGGAGCCACAAAGGATTACTCAAAGCCCATCTCTTCCAAGCAGTGAGAAACCCCAAAGTGGTTAACTTCCCTGGAACCTTCAAGTGAGAGGCATCCCTTTCCTTGGGAAGTTAACATAAAGCAAATATACCTCACAGGGCCTGGTTTTCCAAAGCCTTGCAGTTTCAAATATTGACCTTGCAAAAGACAGGAAATTTTCCTCAGGCTATAAAGTCTCTGTTGTAAGATAAAGATTTGTGGCACAGCAAGGTTGCTGGTTCATTGACAGACAAGTTACTGATTGATATGTAAAGATACTGAGAAATTGCTGTAAGAAGGGAATGT
>NW_007728514.1:194570-201690 GCF_000696425.1 Galeopterus variegatus | reverse complement strand
GGGGGGGGGGGCCAAAGCGACAAGTGTGGGAAATCCTATTACGGGAATTGCAAGGTAGGGCCTTGAAGAGTGATTAGATTGTAGGATCATGCATAGTAAATAGATTGAAAATGGTGGCCATGGGCATGGTTCTGAGGGCCTTAAAAGGAGGGTGCATGAAGAACTCACTCTCTCTCTGCTTCCACCATCTTGCAGTGTGACTCCTGGGTCACTGTCACCACCACCAGATGTGTTCCCTGGACTTTGGACTTCCCAGCTTCAGAAACTGTAAGCAATTAATTTTGTGTTCTTTATAAATCACCCAGTTCCAGGTAATTTTGCTATAAGCAACAGAAATGGACTAATACATACATATATTTCATATATATGTACATATACTAAAAATTTCACATATATTTTCATATGTATGTATATATACTAAAAATGACATAATTACCCCCAAAATATTTTTAAAACCACATCTTTAGTGAGAGAATTGAATGCACCTTTGTCAAGAGTTGATAAAGGAAGCAAATCAAAAAACAAAGAGAAAAAAGAATAAAACCTGAAATGTGATAATTAACAAGCTTCATCTAATTGATATATCCTAAAAAGATAGTTTTATATATATCACAAAAAACACAGTAGCCATTATTTTTTTTAAAAGTATATCCTGTGCTGCAAAGAAAATCTCAAAAAGTTCCAAAGAATCAAAATCATCAAGACAATGTTCTCTGTCTCTTATAAAATTATGTTAGACATCAGCAATAAAGAGTAAAGAAATATATATGAATCTAAACATATAACAATACCGCTGCCACATACAAAAACATGCAGAATTCATTGGATGGAAGATGGAACTGAGATGAAAATAAGACAATTATCAGAAAACACAGAAGAATGTCCTTAAATCCTTGTTGTACAGACAAGCCTTGTGGAAATGGTTAAATCCACTGATTGCTTAGCTCAGTTTTGGCTGAAACTTACTATCACTGTTTATACAGTCTGTAAAATTATTCAACCGATTTTGCCCATTCTGATTTTTCACAGGTGGGATCATAGTTTTTGCAACGTGACTATTTATGTTGGGTATAGCACAGCATAGTTAGCCACAATTCTATGTTTCCCCAGGCCCCAGACGCTGACACCGTAAATGGATATAGGGTTGCACAGTTGTTATGATGTAGAGTATTTGCTTATTTTCTTCTATGATAGGAGCTCTTTCCCTTCCTAGCTGTATTTTTAACATGTTCACATTTAGAACCTTCCATTTGCAAAGGAATCACTTGTCTTAGAAATACTTTGGGTGCTGCTCAAACATTGCTTAATAGTACACAGCAACCATATGGCACCTGAAATGTGCCATTAGGATGTACGATTTCTCTAAAGCACCCAGGCAGGACATGAAGAATGAAAAATATATATAACGCAAGGTACACATAGGGTGACATCATTCATTATGATTTTTTTTTATGGTGATGTTGAAATTCCAGGGGCAGGTTTTTAAAAACCATTCTAAGTTGGAAATGGATTTTACAGTGCCTTTGCTAAAACAACAGATCTCATTAATGTCCGGTAGGAAAAAATTGCCATTATTTCCTTCAGCAAAACTCTGATAGATGAAGTAAATAAAAAGAAGTAAATGTCCTTCTTTTTAAAAATACTCCTTGAATTATTTAATAGATAAATAAATTCTCTTACTTCATTTTCTTGAAATGAGAGCTACAATTTGACTCTTTGAAGAACTGTTTACAACTTGAAAACACAAATTGACTACTGACTTTTACCAGCACACCAGCTCACACCTGATGTTATTGCTACACTTGATGCAATTCAAGGAGAAGTGGGAAAAAAAAGTCTAGAAAAGTATCCTAGAGAAACAGTATTGCTATATGTTCTTTGATGGTATAGTTTTGTCAAACGATGTAATAATCACGTTAAAGTCAGCACCTTTCTGTATAACCTCATCTCCTAACAAAAGGAACTATGAAAATTCAATTAGAGGTAGAAAAGTACTAACCAGAGCACTCCGGTTTCAAGCGTGAAGCAATTAAAAGGAAAACAACATTCGTTTAATTATTTTCTCTGAAATAAGATTATCTTCAGAATCCATTTGGCACTTTTCGAAAGCATTATTGTTTTTCCCTCTCCTTCCTGTATCCAAATATATATTTGGAGAGTGGTTTAGGGAAACATGTTCTGAACCTTTAACAGCTAACAGAATAGGTCTAATTAAAGTTAATAATTGGAAGGATTGTTGGGTGATAATTAGAACCATGAGGTTCAGGTACCTAAAGCATTCTGTCCTTCGTGACTGCAGAAAAGAACCCCAGGTGTCAACCACCATGTGCCCCTAAATCCTCCTGTATTTTGAGGTCCCCTTCTAATAGGCATGCACTGAAGGATTGAGGGCCAATCTTGTATTCAGCTTTGATGCCTTGACTCCACCCCTGGGGCTCCAGGGTGATTTCAACCTGTGCTCAGTACTCATTTGGAGCTGGGGCTGAACTTTCCCCATCGTTTCATCCTACTACAAATGACACATTGCTCCCCCAGGTTTCTTCCACCAAGCCCCACCCCCGTGGAGTCAGACCTCTCGACGAGCACTCTCATGCAACCATGGGAGGTTTGCGCCATGAAACAGGAATGCTGGAGAGCATATCAAGAGTAATGACTTTAAAATAAACATTAGAAGCTCCAGTCGTAGCGATCTATGGTTGTCCTCTGACAGCACGGGCTGTATTTGAACTCTCTTTTTCCATTCCAGACCCAGGAATATCATTCATCACACCCAAGGGGGCACTTCAAGGTGCTCCCCTAAACCAGGAGTCAGCAGTCATTTTCGTTAAGGCCTCGATGGTAAATATTCTAGACTCTGCAGGCCAGACAACTGCAGGTCTTTGTCACAACTGTTCAACTCTTCCAGCATGGCACAAAAGCAGTCTGTATTAGTCTGTTTCTGTTGTTAATAACAAAATGCCTGAAACTGTGCAATTTTTAAAAGAGTGACTTTTATTTCTTACTGTTTCAAAGGCTGGGAGATCCAAAGTCCAGGGGACACATCTGGCGAGGGTCTTCTTTTCAGTGCAGAGTGCCATGGAGATGTAGGGTGTCACATGGTGAGAACGGGCTGAGCAAGAGAGAGCTGACCTGCTCACTCATCTCCTTATAAAGCCATCGGAACCATGCTCATCACTGCATGAATGGATCAATCCCTTCACAAGGGCACAGTCCTCACAATCCAATAACCTCTCAAAGGCCCCACCTTTCAAATGCTATGATCGGATTTCCCACCCTCTTTGCACTGTTACAGTGGGGGTCAAGTTTCCAATACATGGGCTTTTGGGTGACACATTTGACCCAGAGCACAGCCATAGACTATTTGAAGGAATGGGTGTGGCTGTGTTCTAATAAAACTTTATTGGTGGACATCGGAATTTAAATGTCATATAATATTCATGTGTCAATAAAAATGCTTCTTTTATGTGTTTTTCAACATTTAAAACATACATCCATTAATAGCTTGCAGGCCAGATGCAGGTGTTGGTTGATTTGGCCCATGAAACACAGTTTTCTACAACCTTACATTAAATGTAACAACGTCCTTCGCTATGATTTCTGACACTCACCTAGTATGTGAAAATTGCAGCAGATAGGTTATTTTAAATAACAATTTAAAAAAGTGTTACTACATCAAGAGAAACATCAATAGAACAAAAATGGCCTAAGAATCAGAAAACCTGAATTTGAGACATGACTCAGGGGCAATTGTTGTGCAACTTAAAAAGATGACACCTGACTACGAAGTACCTTGTGCAATAATGATAATTAATAATAATTCTGTGGATTTGTGAGCAGGAAATATGAAGGAATGTAGAGAGAGACTGTACTCTGTGTTTCCTGCAAATGCAGGTAGTATTGAAGAGAGTTTATGTGGCTATAATTTGATTCTTTGGGTTCCAAAGAAAGAAACCTGTTACTTGCATGAATTGCAACAGGCACACTCAGGAAAAGAAATGGAATTTGGCCGTATTTTTTCTCCCTTATTCTGCCTTATCCTAAGTAATCAGTAGAGATGGCATCAAATCATTTACATTCTGCAGCTTAGTGACTGTCATGGGATTTTCCCCAAGCTGAAAATCATTCTGTAGAGCTTGGGTCAACAATAGTTCTTCAATTCAAGGGTTGGTCCTTATCGATAAAGGGCTCTTTGAACGAACCAGGTTTGCCCAAAAATGTTCTTCCGCACTCTCCATCTGTGGCCTCTGAAGCAATTCCCATTTGCCAGCATCTTCCTGCTGAAGATGAACAAGCAAGGAATTTGAGCATGATTCCAGTGAAACTGTTGACTTTGCAATTTTATGATGCCCAATTTCTTTTTATGTTGTTTTTGTTTTAGTGGAATTTTTTCATTACCCATGTATGTTTTGGTCACAACAACAACAACAAATTCACAATCTCACAATCAACTTTTCTAGTGTGAAAGTTTTCAGAATTCAGACTGGAGTCTCTGGTATTAGAAAACCCCTAACAGATACACATAGAGATGAGGAAAGGCCTTGTAGGGGGGTGTCCTCATAAGGACTCTGCTAAGTCACAGCCTTACGCACACACAGAAAACTTCTGTGAGGACCTCTGCCCAGCATCTGCCTGTTCTACCTCAGATTAGCACCATCCTTGTTATTGACCCTTATAGCCAATGATGATTATCCCAAAACAAGTACGTGATCCTTCATCCTTTTTCCTTTAAAACCCTTTGTCTCTCTTTACCTCCCTGAATATGCACATGGTTTCCTATGCCATGCATATTCCCATTGCAATGCCCTATTCCGGAATAAATATCATTTTCTTTTAGAGAGACTCTCTCTGTTTGTTATTTAGGTTGACACTAGATATTTTAGGTACCCAATCGCCAACTCTGTTGTTCTGAATAACTATGGTGACAAGGACCCGTTACCGTGGAATTTATGGCACCGAATGAACCCACCTGTAATGAACAATGCAGGTTATTTGTTGACACTAGATATTTTAGGTACCCAATCGCCAACTCTGTTGTTCTGAATAACTATGGTGACCAGGACCCGTTACCGTGGAATTTATGGCACCGAATGAACCCACGTGTAATGAACAATGCAGGTTATTTGTGTTGAATGCAATGCTCAGGGACAGTGAAGAGTTATCAGGGTGTTAACTTTCTCGTGCTTCAGAATGAAACTGAAACAATGTGTTCCTTTGTGTGTGGCACCAGGTATGATGCACTCTCAGTGCTTAAAAATAATAAATGTAGCAAATACCAGGCTTAACAAAAATAATTCTAGTTTAAATAAATGACTTCATTGTTTAAGGCCCAATGTAACTATGAGAGATACTTCTTATATTCTCACCTCGAGTTTTATTTTAAAATAAAATGGGAGTATGAAATGCAAACCTATAGAGTAGAAGATTTCACCATGTCCAAGTAGAGATAAACAATTTTAAATCAAATTCCTCATAGAGTCTCTTGCATTTCACTTTCCCAGGAAGAGCTGTGATGTGCTTTCTTGATTCTACCTATAGTCACGGAAATCAAAATGTTTTCTAAACGATGCCAAATGGTGAGTTTGGAAATTAAAAAAAAAAAAAATCCTTCAAACTGGCTGGAGCTTGTCTTCATGCCAAGACCAAATCCAGGCTGACTTAATGACCAGACCAAATTGGATGTTCAATTTCAAGGTGTACTGAAACCAATTGAGTGTGCTTTTCATTGACGTAACTGCAGACCAATTAGGATGAACAATCCATTTCTAAACAAAACAAAACAAAAACCCTAATTTCAACTTTGTGGTTTCTCTGACTTACCAGCAAACAAAAGCTACGAGTTCCCTGTCTTTGGTTTTAGGTTATCTTGGATAAGTCTGCAGTATTTTCATGACTATGTTACTTTTGGTTATATACAGATTAGTTTTGAGACAAACTCTTGTGTATTTTCACAAATGGTTTAGCAAGAAAACCCCTTGGGCATGAGATGAGAGTATGAGAGATAATTTGTCCTGTTTGTCTCATTTTCCAAATGAAAGAAATCCCAAGAGAAGACAGTCCTCTAAATGGGAAAATTAAGTCTTCATATATATATATATATACACACATATTCAGTTATAACATTTAATATATTCATATTAATGATCAATAACATTCAATTACAGAAAAATATGCAAAAATATTACCTAGCTTTATTATTATTTCTTTAATTTTCAGATTTACTCATGCATATTTGTGGAGTACAGTGTGTCATTTGAGTGAATGCATACATTAAGCAATATATTTATTTATCTTGACAGAAAAAATTCCCACAAAAATTAAAAGTACAATGAGGAAGACTCCTGTCAGATTCACAAACATTCAAATGAAATTGGGTTCCTTGGTGCTGTTTGGATTTCTCCACTCCATTTTCCTTAGTTAAATTATCGTTGAATCAGTGTACTTAACACTGCCTGTAGTGGATTCAATTATGTCCCCCCAAGGCTCATTGAAGCTTGAATTGTGTCCCCCAGATTTTATGCATTAGAAACTTGGCCCCCACTGTGACTGTTAAGAGGGTGGGAAATCCTATTATNTGTCTCTCTGCTCTCTCTGCTTCTACCGTCTTGCAATGTGAGACCCCTGGGTCACTGTCACCACCATCAGGTGGACTTTGGACTTCCCAGCCTCAGAAACCATAAGCAATACATTTTGTTTTCTTTATAAATCACTCAGTTTCAAGTATTTTGTTATAAGCAACAGAAACGGACTAATACACTATCTTAAAACAGGTAGGATGCAGACAGACTCTCAGGGAAGATGCAGTCAACCCCACTCAAGTGGTAACGATTGAAGCAGATTGGGAATATCTAGTTGTAAACAACCAAAATTCACCTGCATACATTTGGGGGCATTTCTCATATTGTAAGGCCAACTACACATGTAATCTGTGGCGAGGAATCCAATTTTAAAACAACAATAAGAAAGTCTTTATTTCAAGCTGGTTCTGCACCAGTATTTGGAAGCTGGGGAAATTTGATTTTGTTAGTGGAGAAATGCAGGTACATAATGATTACCCATGCCGCAAAACAAATATTTACACTGCCTATTACCTAGCTATTCTTAGCTATTCTTTTTTCCCCCC
>NW_007728514.1:173737-194074 GCF_000696425.1 Galeopterus variegatus | reverse complement strand
TCTAGTTGTAAACAACCAAAATTCACCTGCATACATTTGGGGGCATTTCTCATATTGTAAGGCCAACTACACATGTAATCTGTGGCGAGGAATCCAATTTTAAAACAACAATAAGAAAGTCTTTATTTCAAGCTGGTTCTGCACCAGTATTTGGAAGCTGGGGAAATTTGATTTTGTTAGTGGAGAAATGCAGGTACATAATGATTACCCATGCCGCAAAACAAATATTTACACTGCCTATTACCTAGCTATTCTTAGCTATTCTTTTTTCCCCCCATACATATGTGTTTTAGTTTTAACTTACACATTGTAACTGTACATACTTATGAGGTACAATCTGATATTTTGATACATATATATGTGGTATAATAATCATGTTAGGGTAGTTAATGCATCCATCACCTCATGCATTTATCATTTCTTTGTGGCAAAAACATTGAAAAGCTTCTCTTCTAGCTATTATGCAATATACAGAACTTAACTGTTAACTAGAATCACCCTACTGTGCAATGGAACAGCAGAACTTATTCCTTCTATCTAATTATAATTTTGTGCCCGTTGGCCAGCCTCTCCCTTAACTACCTATTCTTAATGCAAGCAATTTGCCACCAAAAGCTCGTGGACTTTATTACAATCCAAATATATAATTCATTGTGATTCTACTGTGTTCTGGAAACACAGCCAATGTATTCTCCAGCGCATTCATTTTTTCATGTGGTCTCTTCACTGTAGCTCTCGGATTTTCAGTAAAATTGTTAGCCATGCCCCATGAATCACAGTTAAGTGTGAACACATTTAAAGAAATAATAAGTTTGCTGTCACAACCAGCAGAAAGGTCTTTCATATCAGTTATTTGCCTTCACAGAAATATCCCCAACTGAAAAAACCAAGGGCTTTGCATAGCTTTTTAAAAAAATATAACACTATTTTCATAAATGTCTTTAAACATCAAACCTGACCAACAAAAGATTTTGACTGCAACTCTATGAAAGTCCATATGAATGACCTTGCAGAAGTAAAGCTTTTCAATCTGCATAACAGCCTTAGTATTCTTGGCGACATCTGCCTGAATCTTAACCTCCCCATAACTGAATGTAAGAAATCAAATTTAGCACATTCCTATAGTTAAGTTCACAAATTGTTTCCTGCCTGTCTATTTTTTCTCATAACATAAAATATTCATCTAATGCAAATGCTCAAATTCAATCGCCATATTACTTTTATTGAAATATCTAGTTCAATAATAGAAGGCAGGAGATATTATAAGTCTTATAAAAAGTTTCACTAAATCCAACTGAAATTTTGTGTCACTATTACTAATACCTTTAAAGGGTGAAGAAAATGTTCAAATTCCTCTCACTCAACCAAACAAACTTCCATAAAGCTCACAGAAGAGAAAAATTGCCTTTAACTCTATATGTCTTAATTATAGTTTAATGTCATTGGCTTATGATAAAAAGTAAGTTGGCCAATCCTTGATTCTGACTGGCTGGTGCAGAACATTCTCTTGATGACTCCAGTTGAGTCAGAATTTCTAGTGTAATTGTACCTCACTGATTTCCAATTGGAGAGTAAGATGGACTTTCTCTAATTCCTCTGCTGGATCATGTGTTTACTGTCCATTTTGTTGAAATATAAAATTACATAAGCAAGTTATTATAAAGTCTTTAAATACTATTGGTAAACAAATAAAATCTATACATCATATAAAGATATCATTTAATTCCTTGAAATATCAGTGCAACCAACTTGAACACCTGTGTCCTACACATATAATTAAAACCCCATGTCTAATTCCTCAGTTTCCCTTTAGCCCATCTCACCCTCTCCCTGACCCCAAATTATAAGAACTTGACCTCATCTCCTTTGGAGAAGATCTCAGCAGTGGACAGTGACTGATCCCCAACAGTATTATTTGCATTCTTTAAGACATCTAAATTTGCATTTTCACATTGTAGGTTTGACGGGGTTTTATTTTGAGTAGTTATTAAGCTTATACATATTAAAGCTCAAGATAGGTCTATAGCATCTGGCAGTTGCCAGAAAGCACGGTTGCTTTAAAAAGGTTCACATCTGTATTCAAAGGACACAGAATTAGTTTAAAAATGTTTTTTTTTTTATTAGCCCAGTCAAAATAACTTGATTATTTTACATAAAATAATAATAAAGCAACAGCATCTGGCAGTTGCCAGAAAGCACGGTTGCTTTAAAAAGGTTCACATCTGTATTCAAAGGACACAGAATTAGTTTAAAAATGTTTTTTTTTATTAGCCCAGTCAAAATAACTTGATTATTTTACATAAAATAATAATAAAGCAAATGGGAACAAGTTGAGTTTGTGAAAAGCCAAAAAACCCAAAAAACTCAGAAATGGAAAAATTAAAAAGTCAACTAACATATTTTTATAGAAGTATATATGCATATATGTATAATTATAAATACATAATATTCTCTCTCTGTAATTCTCTCTATATAAATCTCTGTATATAACTCTATTCATATAGAGAAGAATGACTATAGATTGTTTTACTATTTTACTAATTTCAAAGGTTTATGCATCAACTTATCAAGTTTTGAATTGTTGGAGGACATCCTATGTAATCAAAGGCTATTCACACACCAGCTCCCAATTCTCTCTAGTTGCTGCAGTTGGATTCGGGGCCCAGCTTACACTGGTTCATGACAGCTAAACTCTCACTTTTAAGAAATTTCAAAATGCAGTTGATAAACTTCACCTCTATTAAAAATGTAGTTATATAATATTAAAATTAAATACATTATTTCAAAAGTCAATAAATGCTCAAAACTCATCACTGACTAATGTTATTGTATGATATTTTACTATCATCTGTGCTGTTGAGGTTATTAAGCCTATTGCATTATCATGGTAGAAATCTCATATGCTCACAGGGTCCTGCACATTGCTTCCTATTTCCATGTTCCGGGGTTTCACATTGATACATGATATTGGCAAAGATACAAGTATTTACACCTTGAAAATCAACAAATGTTACAAATCAAGGCTTTCCTTGTCCCAAAAACTCAGTTGTTGAACATTTACCAGCATGCCACCAGACTTTGTGTATCATATTTTTTCCACAACATAAAAATTTTATGATGACCACACCTTATACTTTTTTTTTTTTTTTTTTGGTAAACACTAAAGAGCTCAGCACTGTACTGAGTCCCTAAACCTTAATAAATTCTTCTTTATTTACTTTTGCTGAGTGGCTGTGATGTTCTTTAAAGCAATAGTCATATTTTATAATGTGTTCCTTAACTCATAGATTCAATGTCTTGTACCAATATTTATCAGCCTTTTGTTTATTATCTCCCCACCCCTACCCCGAGAGGTTTTAGACACGTTTTCCTAATTTTCCCTCACTATGTGATTTTAACACCACAGATACCTTCTACATCTGCTTATGCATCATGCATATTTGTATACATTAAAAGGGCAAGTTTTGTTTTTGCTTCTCAAGAACCAATTTTTACCATCTTCAGTGTGATATCATCATTCTGAGGAGGCAGGTCTAACAGTTTAACATCACTATTTCTCATTGTCAGTTCCCATTTCTTGTTAGCTAAGTCCTATTACATGAAACTCTTCTTTGCTTTCTCTGCTTCTGGGTAGGAAACAATGTTCTTTGAAGTTCTGCCCAAAGCTTTATTAGCAACATAAATCAAAGACCTGCTTTATAGACTCTCTGAGCCTCCATTTCCTAATCTGTATTATGGGGATACCAAATGCTGTTTTCTTCCACATGTTGACTATATCCAGGAAGAAGATGTGCAAGGAAAATGCAATTCTATTCTCTGAGAAGCCTTCCCTCCACTTCCCTCTCTATGTGTAAAAATCAACTGTTAGCGTGGCATCCTGGTTAGCATCATTTTAGGGTCACTGGCATGTTTATGTTCTGAGACTTAGTGGAGGTGATGAGGCTTTTGAAGAATTAGATGATTACCAATAATACAAAATCATGGAGTCACTGCAGGATGATGCTGTTTTTGTTTTTTTCTCTTGGAACTTGAAGGTAAACATAAGAAAACACCAGCTTCCCTAAAGTACACAGTGACCTTGCTGATTCGGGCACTTTTCAATCATCCACTGAACCACAGTCCAATGTGCTGCCTACTGAGCCAAATTCAGTGATGCATTTTACTTCTTGGTGCTGGTGTGTACCTTGTCAGGAATTAGGAAGTGTCTGAGATTTTTAACTGATATGGAAGCTGACGAATCAGCCAGCCACAGTTTCACGGATGCTGGTGGAAGACACGAGACTCCTGGGTCAGAGACAGCGAGCATTGTCATTCACAGCAGCTTATGCAGTGTGTTGCCAAGCTGTACATGCATCCTGAGCTTGTGGAAGCCAAATGTATCATAACAGGCAGCAAGCAAACCTGCCCATTACTTTGTAGGAAGACACTCTTCTATTTTCTAAGGCTGTTGACTCTGCAGACATTCTTGAAAAGATAGTGAAGAACAAAGCAAGAGTTATTGTCTCTGTCACAAGTTGCAGAGAAACAAGAGAGACCTAAAGAGAAGGTCTCCCAACCTACATCACCTTTGGAACCATTAGCTTTAGGAGGAGCCCAGACCACACACCATGTCAATTTTGCAAAGCAGAACATATTCTTAAAGAAAATCAACATTCTCTTCACTCTGTTAGAGCCATCATTCATTCCTAGGTGAGTATCCCATGCAGGAGCTAAATACATGAAGGAACTGATCCCAGTTTTTCTCTTACCTGTCCTGCGACAATTTTTTTCTTTTTTCTTTTCTTTTTTTTTTCTGCCAGTTCCAGCAACTACTTAGCACTGAGTGTTTATGCCCCAGATGGAAGATGTGGGAATTTGTTGGTCTTTTAAATACTACAAACAAGACTAGAGCCAGACTAGAGGTGGAAGAAAGAGCCAAGACAAGAAATAATTTGATTCATTCACATTCTTGTTTTTCTAAAGCAGGTATGAGAGTAAGTCATGGCTTTTCTTATCCACTTGTCATTCTCCAATGAAAAGGTCCTGACCTCTTCATGGAGTGACAGAGAGATCAGAAATGGGGCAGAAAATAGTAATGCCTTGAAGATGAACTGCCCTCTTTAGGACTCTGCTATATCTAAACAATTGAATATTACTAATTTTATAGTTTGGAAAGCAAACTATACATGTAAAGTTAAGTATTTTCATTGGATCTATGTAAGATTGAGTTAATAAATGGTGTTTAAGATGTTGTCATCTACTTACATGAGACCAAGGAGACCTGGAAGTGGAAAATTACTTGAGAAGTGTGATTCATTTATGATTCTGGTATTTGCTGTCTCTCTCTCTCTCTCTCTCTTTCTCTTTTCTTCTCTCTCTCTCTTTCTCTAGATCTCTTTGCCTGTTCCATCCCCCCTTCCTTCCCTCTTTCTTTTTTTCCTTTAGCAATTATACAAAGGTACTGCAAAAAGTTCACAGAAAGATTTGTATGACCTTTTCATTCTATTTTTCCATGAAATTGTTGAAGTGCCCTTGTAGTAAGTGGATTTAAAGCACTAGACTACCATGGAGACCCAAAAACCTGACATTGAAAACAGAGTCAAAGAGAAGGCATTGTAGGTGGCTTGCACCTTCAGGAAATGCATAGGGGAAAGTTTTTTTTCTCTAGGAATTCTCTACCTGGCTTATTTAGCTCTTAAGACAATGTAGGGGGTTTGACCTCAGTAAGAAATGGAAAGTGCACATCATCAGTTAAGAAAAAGATGAGTTGAAAGAAGCCAGATTGCTGAGGAATGAGCCACCAGAGTGAAGACAGCCCTGCTGCTCTGATAAGGTATGTGTGATACAAAAAGCTAGAGCCCCAGGAAGACCCAGCACCTGTAGTCTGGGGAACATTGCAGTGAAATTATTCATGTCTACTGCTCTGATTTAAAGTGTTGGGGAGCCAAGGGCCTCAGCCACATCCTCCCGACATCCTCAACCAGCCCAGTGATGACCATTGAGCCACCAACAGAATCACCCTGGACTCCCAACCTGGGTCAGTGGGGGCTGAGGACCTTCCCAGCCATACCCCCCTGACTTCCACAACCAGCCCAGTGAAGACCACTGTGCATCCACTGGAAGCACCCTGCACTCCTGAGCTGTGGTAGTGGGGGGCCAATGGCTTCAGCCATGCCCCCCCCTCAACATCTGCAATTAGCCCACCTACAACTACCGAGCCGCTGCTGGAAATGCCTGGGGCTCTTGAGCCAGGGAGGTGGGGGACCAAGGGCCTTTGCCATGCCCCCCTGACATCTGCATCTAGCCCAGTGATGACCACTAAGCCACCACCGGAAGGCCCCAAGCCTTCCCTGCTGGAATGAGAGGGATGCCACCAGTCTTGAGCATGTTCCGCCTTCTTCCTCCTCCTCCCACACTTTTTCTCTCCTTCTTCCCCTATCCTCTCCCCCAACTGTCTACAGCGACATGTAAAAAATATCAATATTAATAAATAAATAAATAAATAAATAGAAAGAAAGATAAAAGAATAATAAAGTGCCAACCTGAGGAAGAGCAGGTGTGGGGATGCAAGTACCTGCCTGGCTTTTGTGCAGCTTCTGTTCACACAGGGCAGATGGATTGAGGCGGGGAAATTACTCTAGACACAATCATTTTGGAATGTTAGAATCCAAGCCCCAGGACATGTGCATTTGTTGAAGCTCCAGGTATATATAAAACGAAGGTACACTAAAAAAATAAAAAATAAATAAAAAAAATAAGAAAGGTTACAAAATCATGGAATCTTTTCAATACACACATTGAAATCATTGATGCTTTCGGCACATAAAAAATACAGTGATTGTTGATGGGAATTTGGATGCAGGGGGTACCTGGAAGCTGGACAGGAGGGTACTGTCTTAGGAGGGGCAGCTCTGTGTGCAAGATCCAAGGAGTTTGAGGTCTCAGGTCATCTGGGAGCTTCTTGAGGGCAAAGCCTGAAACCCAGAATGGACTGAGGAGCTTGCAGGTTCCTGCTGGGAAACTGCAGAACTTGTTAAATTACACAATTCCCACTCCCACTGCCCCATCCCACCAAGGGAAATGAAGTGTGTGTGTGCGTGTGTGTGTGTGTGTGTGTGATAGAGACAGAGAGAGGTAAAGAGGAAGATAGAAATTATTTTTCCTTAGTGTTATAAAACATTTCTAATTTGAATAGAAATATGATCTATAAATAATACTTATTTTAAGTTGGCCAACTTAGAACAAATATCCCTTTGTAGTCTTGTAACCCATGTGCTAGGTACGCCCATTAAAGACTATTCATTCCTTTTGCTATCAAAGAGATCTGGTTTACATTTACTGTCAGGGATCTAAGGACAGAATAGCTCAATTTTGCTAGCGGTTTGTGCCAGTAACTTGAGAATTGTGCATGGGAACCATGTTTATGTGGGACTTCAACACTTTCATGCTATTAATAAAAACCATGTTACTTCATTTAATACCAGAAGGCTAATGACATGAAGGTGTTTATTAAATCTCATGTGCAAATGACTTCCCTGTGGTCTACATAAGATGAGCATCTCAACACTCAAGAATAAGACAATATACGTGGGAAGACGTGGTAACATCCACCATTCCCAGTAAATTTCCATTGATTTTTTTTTTTTTCCTTTTTGTCTTTTTCCATGTCCGGCAACGGATCGCAACCCTCAGCGTCGCCCCGTACCGGACCGGGACCGGCAACGGGATCGCAACCCTCGGTGTTGCTCCCGCGCCTTGCTCAGCCAGTGAGCGGGAAGCGGTCTGTATGTGGGATCTGAACCCTCGGCGGGAGCGCCACCGCGCTTCCCAAGCAGCACACTATAGCAGTGTGCCACCGGGCCGGCCCCATTGATTTTTTTTTTGAGTAATAGTTCCAATTTGCAAAATGAAACTGAACTGAAGAAAACAAAACCACAATCAACCTTTCTGTTGTGCTAAAAATGTGAGATAAACATTTTTAAAGTGAGGCATTAGGGGCAGACACAGAAAGGGAACCTATAGTTCCATGAACAAGATACACACACACTCTCTCTTTGTGCCATCAGAAGAAGGTAAACTAAGTGCTGCTAGAAGGTGAAGGTGCTTTAAGAACAGGGTAGGAGGAGTGATGAATTCAAAGGCTGGGACACCCATGTAGGTATGAAGAATACTTTTAGGCACTACAAGTTAGCCTCTGGAGAAGAAGGCACCTCGTATGGGAAGCACATGAAAAACTCAAGCCAGTAGCCTGAGTAGACAGCCAACAACTGCTGGCTCGTGGTGGCTCTCGGTGGCTCTTGGTGAGCAGGTGCAAACCCCTTCCCTTCCCCTCCATCAGGTGTAATTGCAGATATGCAGGGAGGCTTCTGGTTTCAGAATGACTGGGGCACCTGCTGACAATTATGAGAGATGCCAAGGCTGGTAAACGTTCTACCAGGCACTGGGGTCACACCACACTCTCCTAAATGCCAGTCGGGGTGCCTGTGAGAAAAATGGCAGAGGGCAGTTTTCAAGGTTGTACAAGTTGAGGGAAGCGACTCTGTTTTTTTTTTTTTTTTTTTAAATACTGATTTAGAGCAATGCTTCTCCATGAGGGTGATTTTTGCCCCCCAGGAGACATTGAGCAATATGTGGAGACATTTTTGACTTTCATAACTGGGTGGGTTGGGAGTAATACTGTCATCTCCTGAGTGAGTCCAGTGATGCTGTTCAATACCTTACAAGGTACAGGGCGTCCCTCTGCAACAAAGAAATAACTATCAGGCTACAAATATCAATAGTGCTGAAGTCGAGAAACCTTTCTTGAGAACTTTCCTATGCATATAGCTCAGGAAATTATCAGTGCCTTGGACATGGATCATATTTGCAAGACTCAGACTCTGTTTAGGACAGAGCTTCCCAGACAGAAGGTGGAATCACTCATTGTGCATTGATGGAATGAATTGTACACAGATCAAGGCTGTTGATGGGGGCTGAACAATACCCAGCCGGAATGAAGAAAATCTATTTTGCTTGATGCAGAAACTACAGATTTGGTTGTCACGTTTCTCTTCTTCCCTAATTTGATACCTTTTGGCAGATTTTACGAGCAGGTGATGTGCTTCTTACGCTGCATCATTCATCTACGTGTGCCAGAGTGAGTCATAGCAGCAGTCCTGCAGGCTCTAAAATATTCAGAGTACCAGCTCAGTGTGGTGAACTTTCTTTTGTCCTCGAATTTGCTACAACTTATTTATTGTCCTCTATATTAATATTCATTTATACATACATGTGCATTTCAATAATGTTAGCTGTCTATTACAGCATAGAGGCTTAAAGCAACATGCAGTTGATAGTCTCATAGCTTTGATGGGTCAGGAGCTAGAGAACAGCATAGTGGGGTCCTCTGCTGCAGAGCTTTTCATAGGCTCCAACTGAGGTGCCAGCCAGGGCTGGGGTCTCATCAGAAAACTCCAGCAGGGAGAATCTACTTCTGAGCTCACAGCGTTGTTGGCAGGATTTGCTTTCTCATAGGCTTTAGTTTCTCACTGACTGCTGGCCAAAGGCCACCATCTGTCCATTGACATGTGGACTTTCTCAACATGGAAGTTGAACTTCATCACGTTAGCCTAGGAGAGGGTTGCTGCTCTAGACCAAATGTCCCCTCCCCCCACCAAAGTCATTGAGGCTTAATCCCCACTGTCACTGTTGAGGGTGGGAAATACTGTTATGGTCATTGAAAAGTGGGGCCTTGAAGAGGTGATTAGATTGTGGGGACCATGCCATAGTGAAAGGATTAACCCATTGGATGGTTTGATGGTGTCCGTGGGTATGGTTCCGAGGGATTTAAAAGGAATAGAGAGGTGTTCTCTCTCTCTCTCTGCTCCACTGTGTAACACCTTGAATCACCAAATAGAGTCACCAACAAAAACAAAGCCTTCACCAGGTGTGTTTCCTGGACTTTGGACTTAGCTTCTGAAACTGTAAGCAATACATTTTGTTTTCTTACAAATTACCCAGTTTCAGGTACTTTGTTATAAGCAGCAGAAATGGACTAACACAATTGGCTGGAGTGATAGAAGTTGTAATCTTTATAATCTAACCTCAGAAGTGACATCCTTAAAACATTGAGGTGTTCCATTGGTTAAAACCCAGTTAATCCAGGTATCAACAGATATATATAAATATAGATATATGTAATGTATGGTATATACTCTATTCTTCATATACATAAAATCTTCTTTTATATCCTGCAGATATGTACAGTCATGTGTTGCTTAACGACAGGGATATATTCTGCGAAACACATCCTTAGGTGATTTTGTTATTGTGCAAACACTTTAGAGTGTGTTTACACACATAAACCTTAATGGTATAGCCTACTACACACCTAGCCCATACTTTTGTATGACTGGCAGCATGTTTTCTTTACACCAGCATCATCACAAATATGAGAGTAATTGTGCTTCAATGCAAAGCCAGTTATAATGTCACTGAGCAATAGGAATTTTTCACCTCCCTTGTAATCTTATGGGACCTCTGTTTTATATGTGGTCCGTCACTGACTGAAAGGTCGTTATGCAATGACTCTGTATGTGTGCATATGTGCGTGTGTATAATGCATATTTTCAAATTGGGTTCCTGCAGCCAGCTCAGAGACAGAGTTCAGAGAATGGGCTGACACCTCCACCAGCAGGGCACACACTTCATTTAGAACATTTACACCCTGGCCTATCTCACCGTTCCAACTTCACATTCTCGTGGAAAAAAATAAACTGGACTTTCATGTAAAAAAAAAAACAAAACCATATACCATTGCCTCCTCTCATGTTAAGTCTGCAAAGGGTATGTCACCAATTATTCTATTTTTATTTTTTTAAAGTTTTCTATTTTAATAAGCTTTGTCTTTAGAACAATTTTATATTAGCAGAAAAATTCTGGAGATAGAGCAGACCATTGTCATATACCCCATGCTCAGTTTACCCTGTTAGCAGGATCTTGTATCAGTATGGTAAGTTTGCTACGATTAATGAACTCACATATTATCATTCAGTAAAATTCATATTTTGTTTGCATTTTTCATTCCTTTTCTAATCTAATGTCCTTTCTGTGTTCTAGGATCTCATCCAGAAGACCACATTGCATGGGATTGGGGAGGAAGTCCATATAGGTGAGGGACCCTTGCCCTCAGGTCATATCAAGGGCGCTTATTCCCAATATCTTTCACCGCTGATGCTAACCTAAATCACCTGCCTGAGGTCACGGGTGTGAGGTCCCCCCACTGTGAAGCTTACAATTAATGATTAGGATTTTATGCTATACTTTCTCCAGAGTGAGATATTTACATAAATTATTTGGGATGCTGCTAAACAGTAGATGTAAGTATCCTCCTCCCCAATGTATTTATATAATCAATCATTTGTGCATGTCAGTATGGACTCACACAGGGTTATTTTACTCTTTGGGTTGTAATCCAATACTACTTTATTTATTTCATTGCTCAAATTGATACAGCTCGGGCCATTTGAGAGTTTCTTAATTGGCTCCTATATCCCCTTGACACACACCCATTAATGCATTTTGTTTGGTTGGTTTTCATTTTGGTTTCTTTGTTTTAGCTCGTCCTTACTTTCTGGCACTACACCAATGCTCAAGACACATTTGTATAGTTCCTGCCCGAGTCCTAGAGTCAGTCATTACTACAAATATGCCTGGTTCCTTTCATTGGAGAATGGTATTAGATGACCAAGGTCTGGGCACTAGGTGTGCTCACTGCTACTGAGATATGTTGCTTTTAGATTTTACCAATTACTTTTAATTATAATTATCATCAAGTTCTAGAAAAAAATGCAGCTCGATAATACTGGGATTCTGTAGTTTTGTGTGTTTTATTTATGTTTTTCTCCCTATAATATTACTGGCAAGCACCAATGAATACTTAAATTCTAATTACCTAATATCTAGTCTTTAATCATCTATCTGAAATGCGGGGTGAGCTGTTCTTATAGGTACTAGATTCCCCACAAGCATGAGAATACTGTTAATAATTTTGTGCTCTTTTCAACAAAATAAGCTAGCTCTATTAGTAATTTTAGTTGAAATGGCTACTTGGAATCAGATTGATTATTCTAAACCTCCATTGTAATTACCCCCCTTATTCTCAGGGGATATGTCCTAAGACCCATGATTGGATACCTGAAACCACTGATAGTACCAAACCCTATATATACTACATTTTTTCCCATACATACATACTTATGATGTTGATTAATTTATAAATTAGGCAAAGCAAGAGATTAAAAATAATAACCAATTAATAAAAATGAACAACCATAACAATGCACTGTAATAAGTTATGTGAATGTAGTCTGTCTCTAGTTCTGTCTTTCAAAATATCTTCATATCCTCAGACAGTAGTTGACCGCAGGTAACTGAAACTGCAGAAAGTAAAACCGCTGATGAGGTGGGACTACTGTAGCCCAAATACGTATAAAGTTCTAGCATCTTCCTGCCAAGATGTGTTTATGGAGTTTCACTGAGGCATTGCAGGTGCAAGCAACAGAGACAGGGATGAGTTGACATTGGAACTGCTTTTCATGGCATTGAGCAGAAGGTAATGAGCAGGGGGGTGACTGAAAGTGTAGTTGAACCTGTGAATGAGCTCAAAAGCTAGAAGTTACTGCACAGAGTGTCACTATCACCCATCCGAGCATAAAAAAAGTATGGCGGAGTGGGAAGAAGAGCAAGCTGGATCCAGGGAACTTGCAGGTATCCAAGAAGCTGTACGTGACTCCTGTCCCAAAATTCATACGCTGAAACTTAATTCCCAGCATAATGACCTGACGTGATGATAAGGGTCAGTGCCCTTAAGAGAGAGACTTGAGGGAGCCCTTCCACCCTCTGCCTTGTGAGGACATACATAGAAAGTGCCATATTTGGAGAAGAGGGTTCTCGGCAGACACTGAATCTGCTGGCACTTCAGTCTTGGTCTTCTCAGACTTCCAAACTATGTGCAACAAATTTCTGTTATCTGTAATTCACGAGAGTCTCAGGGGTTCTGTTATAGAAGCCCAGACAAACTAATACAATGACCCACTGGACATAGGAAATACTATCTAATTAACAAAGGATGGGAGCCCACAGGAAGGTGCACTGCATCAGAACGTGGGACATCATTAGCTTCAGCCAGGAAGATTTTATATAATTTTACTTTACTCCTAGAGTTAATGAGTCACTAAGAATAGGTAACCATGCAGACCTGTGGACACAACTCCTAACCTGAAGATGGAGGTGTAAAGTTGGCATAGGTGTAGAGAGAAGGTCTGTACTGAAAGCCAGCTCCTGATATGGGGACAGCCAGCCAGAAGCAGAGTAGGCATTAGAGATCCTGGGGTATGTGGCTGAAATGGGCTTTCCAGATAAATTCCAGAATGCCCAGTTACATTTGAATTTCAATACACAACAATAACAAAAATATGCACGTAGGATAATTTTGTCTCAAATAGGTCATGAAACACACTTTTACTAAATTGTTATTTATGCTTACCTGAAATTCAAGTTTAGCTGTGAGTCCTGTATTTTTAGTTGCGAAATCTATCAACCCTAAAGCTCAGATACCTGAGCTAAAATTCTGATCAATCTACCACTTCCCATGTGCCGGTCCATTTCTCCCAGCCAGTTTCCTTGCATAAATTTCTTCTGACAATGTCCCTGTCCTAAAACTGCTTATATTCCAGACGATGCTTTAAAGAAAATCCATTAACACTGTGCATATTAATTAGGGCACTTTCTCTGCAAGTAACATAAACCCAACAAAACAATATTAATCAGAAGAAAATGGAAAAAGAAGTTTATTCAAGGATGTAGGTTGTCTCATAAGTTACAAGGGCAATGTAGTAGGTTGAATAGTGTCACCAAAAATTCATGTCGACCCAGAACCTTTGAATGTGACATTATTTGGAAACAGGGTCTTTGCCGATGTAATTAAGGTAAGGATCAAAATAGATCCTGCCAGATTAGGGTGGATGTTAAATCCAATGAGAATGTCTTTATAAAAGACAGAAAAAGACATATAGAGATACACATAAAGGACAAGCCACGTGAAGATGGAAGCAGAGATTGGAGCGGTGCAGCCACAAGCCCAGGGACACCTGGAGCCACCAGGAGCTGGAAGAGGCAGGAAGGATCCTCCCCTAAGGCCTTGGAGGGGGCACAGCCCTGCCTCACCTGGATCTCAGACTTCTGCCTCCAGAGCTGGGAGAGGGTAAATGTCTATTGTCTCCCTGTGTCTGTTTTCTTTGTCCCTCCCCTTTGTATAGGAGCTTCCTCTATTTTCCTCTAGCCAAACAGGAAAATCATGGCCAGGAAGGCTGTTAAATTTACCTATCCCCCGCTCTTCCAGAGAGACTGTTTGCTGTGTGCGTATGGTTGTATGTGTGGACTGTAGTGTTATATAAGATTCCCAGGGACTGGATACCCATAGCCCAGTGTGGCTGAGATGCTCAGCCTTGAGCAAACCAACCTGGGCAGAAGATGAAAATCTTATTGTGTGCGCCCAGCTGCTCCCACCTTAATTCTGAGGCTATACAACCAGATGCCTGGGAGGTCCAGATAATGCTTTTCTCCAAACCAGCATTTCTCAAACTTGGCTTTTTGGTAGAAATCATTTGTTAAAATGCAGATCAGATACAGTTGGTCTGGGGTGAGGGCCTAAGATTCTGCATTTCTAACAGGTTTGCAGGTAACACTCATGCAATTAGACCAAAGACTATAGTTTCTTTAGCAAAGCACCAAAGCCCTGAATCGTCTTTATTGTACATTTGCACGAAAAGAACAAGATACCGCTTAGCTTCATCTGTTTTCTATGTGATTTTGTTCATGACTATTCCAGAAAAATATCACCATATTATGAAAACACCAATGCTTATAACAGAGGTTAATCCCCACTCAAAACAAGCCCATTGGTATTTATATGTATGTTCCTACGGCTCTGTCTTCACATGGATGCAGACACGTGTATGTACTGTCACATGCAAAACATTATTGAGATACTTTCCCTCTCTTCTCAATGAGTAATAATTTTAAAATCTTGAAATGATCATTTTTAAAAGTTTCCAAAACAGAGCTTAAGTTGAAAGAATAAGGAAAGCAACTGTCTTAAAATTTTTTTGTCAACCTCATTTTATTCAACCTAAAATTATAAATCATGTTGCATTCACGAGAGACGTTCTAAGTCCCTACTGACACAGCTGGCACAGAAACAGGGCTGTTGGCTTAAGCTTCAATAAATAAAGTGCATCTATGCCACTTCTTGTTCCACCTCATCCTAAACCTTTTTCTTTTTAAATATAGATTATCTGAAGTATAGAATAAGAAAGTAAGAAGCGAAACAATGGTTGTACACAGAATAAAGACGCAGTAACATAACCAGGCACAAATCAACCACACTGGGGACATAAACCCCTCTTTATCACACAGATATAAATATAGAGAGATATAAACAGAGAAATAAACAGAGATATAAATAAAGAGATATGGAGATATAAATATATAGATGATATAGCTATAGATAGACATGTATAGATAGATAGATATCCAGATCTATACGTATCTATATCTAGACATTGATAGCTCTAGATCTATATACACTTCTATATATAGACATATAGAAATATATAGACATATATATGGGTATAGATCTATATCTATTTTTCTCTACATAGAGAATAATAATCCCAAGCTCCCAATTAACTTGGAAGTTTTATATATATTTTTTATAGTTTTGAAAAGTAGTATAATGTTGTTATTTGACAAAGGGACGTAGACAGTTTGAAAGATTTTCATTAAAAAGTTTTAGGCAAGAACATTGGGAAAGTCGCTGTAAAATGTCATTTAAAAATGAACTCTATTCTGGTCTGGGCCTCTTATCNTTAAGTTGAAAGAATAAGGAAAGCAACTGTCTTAAAATTTTTTTGTCAACCTCATTTTATTTAACCTAAAATTATAAATCATGTTGCATTCACGAGAGACGTTCTAAGTCCCTACTGACACAGCTGGCCCAGAAAGAGGGCTGTTGGCTTAAGCTTCAATAAATAAAGTGCATCTATGCCACTTCTTGTTCCACCTCATCCTAAACCTTTTCCTTTTTAAATATAGATTATCTGAAGTATAGAATAAGAAAGTAAGAAGCGAAACAATGGTGGTACACAGAATAAAGACACAGTAACATAACCAGGCACAAATCAACCACACTGGGGACATAAACCCCTCTCTATCACACAGATATAAATATAGAGAGATATAAACAGAGAAATAAACAGAGATATAAATAAAGAGATATGGAGATATAAATATATAGATGATATAGCTATAGATAGACATGTATAGATAGATAGATATCCAGATCTATACGTATCTATATCTAGACATTGATAGCTCTAGATCTATATACACTTCTATATATAGACATATAGAAATATATAGACATATATATGGGTATAGATCTATATCTGTTTTTCTCTACATAGAGAATAATAATCCCAAGCTCCCAATTAACTTGGAAGTTTTATATATATTTTTTATAATTTTGAAAAGTAGTATAATGTTGTTATTTGACAAAGGGACGTAGACAGTTTGAAAGATTTTCATTAAAAAGTTTTAGGCAAGAACATTGGGAAAGTCGCTGTAAAATGTCATTTAAAAATGAACTCTATTCTGGTCTGGGCCTCTTATCTGGGAATCAATATCCTTGGTTTTCTTACAGAAGCAATAGTTAATGGATTTCTCATCGTCCACGAATGTAGTGAAATTTTGGAGCTTGAATACTTTTTAAAAATCAGGGCCATTTAAAAGTCATTTAGGCTAATCATGCCCAGTGATGAAGTAATAACCAGGGACAGAATTTAAAATAATCAAATGGAAAGTCAGCACAGAGCACATCCCCGCACAGTGTATGCATGTTACATAATTAATGGTGTTTTATGGGTTTAAAATAACAGAAGTCAGAAGGACAAAGACTTTAAGAAACCAGGAGCACACCCTTGCCCACAAAGTTATTATTATTCCCATTTCTGAGATTCAAGAATTTAATTAGGAGCATTCACAACCTTTTTATTGGAAAATATAAACTTTAACCTATTCCCTTAAAGCTTTATGAATCTTATGAAATACTTTACCTACAAAACCAATGGGACTAGATAAAACCATCTCTACATCTCCTCCAAATGAATTCCTATAACTACATTTGCATGTAAGAAAAGGTAAATACTTTAAAGTAGCTTGAGAAAACCTCACTTACGTGTTTGACATTAATTTGAAATTCAAAATAATTCCACTTCAACTGGTCTGGAGTTTGCTTTGTATCATTGTAAGAAGTTTATTTAGCAACTTTGGAGTATGAAAAAGACAGAATGGAATTTGCTAAACCTTAAGAGAGCAAATATTTCTAAGGTCTTCAGCTTGTTCTTATTTAATCTATGTTATTAATTATCTTGTATTTTAATCTAGTCATTCAACCCAGTTTGGGAATAACACTACTCAAACATTTTCTAATAAATTGAATATGTTACGTACCTTAGTTATATTAGTTATGTGCAATATATATGTGTGTATATAGATACGTGTGTAGATATAGACGTAGATATAATCTAAAGGGTTTTTTTTTTCTTATTAAAATTCATGCACTGAACTGGTCTTATCTAATTGTGGCCACTCCAGGCATTTATAATCAACATGTTGCAGAGATTTTTTTCCTCAAGACTGTGCCTACAATGGTAAAAGAAAGCAAGAAATACGATAAATAAATCAACAGATAAATAAAAATAAAATGGAGCAGTTTTTCTGACAAGAAGGGTCATTGAGTAAAGAGATTTCAGTATGAGCTACTTGAGGGCAAAGACTGTATTTTGAGGGCAAAGACTGTATTTATCTACTGCTGACATTTTGCAGAGTTTTTGGAATAAGCGGTGGTTCTCAGTTTCATGCTTATTGAATAAATGAACAAAAACAACAACCAACAAACTACTTTAAAATGACCCTACCTCAACCCTGCTACTTCTGAATTTTTCTTATCCTTTTGTTCCCTTTTACCGTAAGACTACAATTATGGTATCAACTTTCTCATCAGGATCCCACTCGTGAATCTACCTAAACGATTCAGTTGAGGTCTGTCAATGATCTATTGATTCCAAAATGCAATTGTGGTCTCTCACCTTTCTTCACCCTAAACTCTCTGCAGATCTTAAAAGTTGACTCCTGCTCTCTCCTGATTAAGGTAAAACTCCTTCCTCGAATTCCATACCACGCTTTCCCTTGCCAGAGATCTTCTGCAGATAGGAGAATACCACTATTTCTAGTTGCTGTCCAGACTGTATCCAGAGTTGCTTCTTCCAAAGACCTGTTCTTCCTTTATGCTAACACTTTTTGTCTTTCACACCAAAATTTTAATTATCATTTCCACAGGGTTTGCTCTCAGATCTCTAGAGTCTACTCTAAGCTTCCTACTGAGGTCGAATCTCACTCTTCCAAAGGTCCAAGGCCTCCATACATTTGCATTTATGTAATCCTCCAGCATGTCAAGCCAAAGTGTCCATTTTTGCTTCCACGCAGTTTGCTGTTGTTGAGTCATCATCATTAATCTTAGACTTCCCATCTCACAACACTAAGGCAACCTTCTAGTCTGTTCTTATTTTAGGGACCCATCCTATTTTTAATCAACTGTGATTTCAACTTTTTTAATGACTATGACACCTATAGAAAAAAAAAAAAACTTTTTTCCCCTATTATTTCTCTAATTGAGGGATGTTAAAGAGCTCAGTAACTATTCTCTTGTGTTTTAGAACATCCCTGCTGCAAGCCAGCCTTCAAAAGTACCTCAGAGTAAACTCTGAAAGTTGATTTCTGCCACCGTCCTGCACTAAGGCTAATAATGAGTCCAGTGGATGGATATTCATCATCCTGCATAGCTCAGTCTGACCTATGTGTCAATATTCTTCCTTATGCATCCTATGAGCCCACTATCAACTCACATTATTAGTGTTTTTAGAGTTTAATTTTAGGACTATCTAAAAGCCACTCAATAAGAAGGTGACCCTAAAAATGCAGGTTTCTAGAACAACCTCAAATACTACTAAATCTGAACCTTAGCATTGAGTTCCAGGTGCATGGATTTTCTTTTTTTTAATAAGCTACCTGGGTGATCCTTATACACTTTGCACTTTCAAAGTCTCTTCTTAACTCCACGTCTGTTTCTGGTTTTTGGGGACTTTATTCTCTTGGAATAATTTCCCACCTGTGCTCTCCAATCCCTCATGGAAACATTTATCTATAAACAGTTTTCTCATTATCCCAACAGGAAGCATGTTATGCTTCCTGTATGTTTCTAAGATGGCATATACCATATACTGACTTGGATTTTAATAACTGAAGAGCCTCATTGACTCCGTTATTAGATTTTAAGCACCTTCTATATTATACGTATTTATATCTCTAATAGTAATTAGTCATTACCAACATAGTATATATTACCATTGCATTAATAATTATTATTTTACTTAAAAATATTTCTGTTGCATTTTAACCATTGTATTAATAGAGTCAGTATGATGAAGTATTGCCCAAAAGTCCATCTGTCTTTACCAATACTGCATTTTGGGTTGAGCATATCAGCCCCACAGGAACATGAACATGATACCAGAATGGGGTTGATAGATCTAAGAAGGTGATATCATAGAAAGCCAGCAGTGCAGTGCAGATCATTTCTCACGTTCCAATTCCATCCAGTTCCCTTATACCAAACCCAGTCCATATGAGGGTAATTCAAACAATTCTTAGGAAAATCGAATTAAAAGATAATACAAGTCTTTCCATGAACTTTTTGAAAACCTCTCATATATCAACAGGTACTTCTCTGGGCCTTATTGTTTTATATCTTTTTATGACCATAATTAGATTTCTAATGAAAGCATAAAGAATGATACCTTTCTCTCTCCCACAAATCCTGGATCTAAAACTATAGCTCCTTTGACTGTATTGAAATCTGATCTCCCAATTGTTAAGAATAAACGTGTTTGGTTCCCCCTTTTCTAACCCTGGTCTCATGTGAGAAATTCTGATTTAGGGAAAATTACAAACTCATAAAGTGATGCATTTACTTTTTCTAAAAAGACGATTCTCTCAAGGTCCACCAGAGAAAAAGAAATTCCACATGTTCTCACTTATTGGTGGGAGCTAAAAAACAAACAAATTAATTCACCCACATACACACACAAAAAAAACCGGGGGTGGGGTGGGAAGAAGATATAACAACTATACTTTTATGGAGTTGTTACAACAAGCAAACGGAAAGGACATTCTTGTGGGGGAGGGGAGAGAGGGAGGAGG
>NW_007728514.1:171251-172780 GCF_000696425.1 Galeopterus variegatus | reverse complement strand
TTAATGTATTTAGAAATGAGCTCTTCTCCCCAAACCAATTCCCCTCCCCTACCTTTCTCGAGCCCCTCATCCTCTCCTTTCTTTTCTTTTCTCTCTTTCCTTCACTCCCTCCCTCCCTCCCTAACTCTCTTCCTCCCTCTCTCTTTCTCTCTCTCTCATTCAGGACTTCATTTATCCAGGGCATCCATTCTTGCAACTGTCACCTCTCCCCCTGGGTGATGGAGGCACAAAATTACTCAAAGCCCATTTCTTCTCAGCAGTGAGAAGCCCCTAAGGGGTTAATTTTCCTCAAGAGAGAGGCATTCCTTGGAAAATTAACACTGACCTGGGGTCTTCTCTCAGTATTTATTCTCCAGGCCAGAAAGTTACAGAAAAGGAATATAGGTGGTTACAAAAAGAACAATAAGGTAATTGTCATGGCAACAATCATTAGGTTTAGCTGCACTGAGGACATCTGCCCTTGGAGCCATAATTTTGCTGTGTTACAATTCTTTATCTACAACAGAGACTTTAGCCTGGCGAAAGTTTTGTGTCTTTCACAAGCTTAACATTTCTATGTGTAATTTTAAAAAGTTAGGCTCAGAAACATTTTCTTTTCTTTCAGTCTTGGGCCCCTCCATTCACTCTCCATATTGCCACCAGAGCGATTGTCCTCAAATACATATCTGTTTATTTATTTCCTACCACCTGTTTGAAATGTGCATTGGCTCTCCACTGCCTGCAGGATAAATTCTACCTTTTCAACAAGACATTCGAGACCCTCTTTAATCAGTTTTCTTTTTTTTTTTCTTTTTTTTTAAAAAAGATGACCGGTAAGGGGATCTTAACCCTTGACTTGNCGGGGCCTTGGTGTTATCAGCACCGCACTCTCCCGAGTGAGCCACGGGCCGGCCCTTTAATCAGTTTTCTAAACACTTCTTCAGCCTCATCCTTTCAAACTCCATGCCTCTCCATGCCAACCCCTCCCGATGTCCAAATCTCCACGTAAACGTTATTGCGGCTGTATCTTTATCCAAGCTGTTTCCATGGCTTCTTTCTCAATCTCTTCACCCGACCAATGTCTATTTACCAGTCCTTCCCTGCTGGCAGTAATCTTCCCCTGAAAACCCTTCCTTTATCATTTCTACCTCCATGGGTCCCTGTGAATTCATACATCACAGGATTTTTGCATTCCTTCTTGTAATCATATTTTTTCTAATGTTGTTGTCTACTTTATCCACTAGACTGTGTGCCCTCTCAAAAACAAATGGATGTGTCTTACTCACAGATGCATTTCTAGTGCTCAGGACTGTGCCAGTGCTCAAAACACACTTGATGAATTTACAAATCAGTCAATTAATTAATACAATCTTGGCAAAGCCAATGACTTTCTGGTTTACAATAAATTACTGCTGCTCAACTTGAGGTTCTGTTTCTAAACTCCAATTTAGGATATAGATATTTATGTCTTTATCTCTATATCTTTATCTTTATCTATATCTATATCTATGTATGTCACTGAATTGGGAAAAGCTATACTTATTAAAAAT
>NW_007728514.1:168767-170298 GCF_000696425.1 Galeopterus variegatus | reverse complement strand
ATTAATACAATCTTGGCAAAGCCAATGACTTTCTGGTTTACAATAAATTACTGCTGCTCAAGTTGAGGTTCTGTTTCTAAACTCCAATTTAGGATATAGATATTTATGTCTTTATCTCTATATCTTTATATTTATCTATATCTATATCTATGTATGTCACTGAATTGGGAAAAGCTATACTTATTAAAAATACTATGATGTTAGTGGGTCTTTAACAATTATTTAATAATATATAAATACAGGTATATATTGTATATATTTTGAAATATCTGCATGTTATATATATGTATAAATATATGTGCAAGTATTTCAAAAAGATCATGGAAAAATAGGATTAAAATATAACACAAATCTTTCCACAAACATTTTGAAGTACCGTCATTATACACGTGTATGTGTGCTTCTATTCCTGAATAGGTATCTAGAGTACTTTGAAATGTTCATGGAAAGATTTGTTTTATCTTTCAATTCCATTTTTCTACAAGCTTTCTGAAATACATATATATACACACACACACACATATACACACATATCCATACATATGCAGATAAACTTCTATCCCTCTTGGTAAATGGTATTTTCATACATATTATCTCAGTCAGTCACCACCAAGAAACCCACGGGAGAACTATTTTAAATATAGTTATTTTTAATAGCTATCTGTTAATAGATTCCCCAGAATTCACAGCACATAACTGATTTTCCTTTCCATCAAGGCAAAGTTAGCAAGGGTGGAGTCTTGATATCGAACCTCGTCCTAACTCGGTGTCCAGCAACTTCCTCATTATTTATCGTGTCACCCAAGAGTCCTCTTCTTAGAACTTTTGGGGAGTTCCCAGTCACACCATCACATCAAATTATGTAGCAAGCTCGTTGCTTAGGTTTACTTTCTAAAGCAGAGGTAACTGGTAGGATGTCCTGTATGCAGGGGACATTATCTTTTTCCTTCTAGGGTTTTTTGCATGCCACCTTCTGTGTTAACTCAGCCACTCATTACAACAATATTATGAGGTGATTCTATCTTCCCCTTTTTACAGATGCAGAAATGGGGACAAAACATTTAAATACACCCCTAATGTCACATGCAACTTGAGCCCAAGCAATCCAGTTTTAGACTGTGTTCATGGCCACAAGACTATATATTGTGTTCTGATTTTCAACTAGTCCTGCAGACATTGTCCATTTAAATCTAAGTTCCTCTAAATGAACTTTAAATATCGGGTTATATCAGCCAACGTGAAACTGTCTGGAAAAGATAAACTCCTGAATCCTGAAAATGAGGAGAGATATTTAAATCTCAGCCTCATCTCTAATATTTTCATTACCAAAACCATGACAGTCTAAGAAAAGAAACAAACAAAAAAGCATTGATCCACCTCTCAACCATCACCTGAGCCTAAGCAAGGTCCTGTCCTTTACAGATCTACATTCCCATTTTGCAGCCCTTATACAATTTTTCTGAGATATCATCAGTTCCTGATATAATCACAACAATGCAGCCACAGGAACAGTCACGTCAGTCTGGCCACC
>NW_007728514.1:163558-167146 GCF_000696425.1 Galeopterus variegatus | reverse complement strand
CCACCGGGACTGCTGGAGAGCATGCCCTTAAACAGTTAAAGATGTTTGCAAATACTGCAGCGTGTTTGGTGTCCACGGTGTTTGAAGAGTCCTAAGAAGCCCATGAGGATGGTTTCCTGCGAGCTTCTGCAAAGTGGCAGAGTGTGACATGTCCCCACCTGTTTTACCACCCTGGTACCAGGGATCTTTCTGTTACAGCTGGTTTGCACCGGGATTAGCTGCTTTTTGCATTAGGTTGTAGCTGTGGATGTGGTTTCTGTAGTGATGGGGCCGACTCCAGAGATCTATTGGCTGCTGGCTTTGTAGATTTCATTCAGTGTGCTCCAATAGCAGAGGAGAGCCCGGAGACAGCAGGACCTCTCTCCTCAGTCTCTCTTTTTCTTGCAGACCCGTCTGTCTCCCGTCTCTGTGTCTTAGCACAGAGCTCTTATTCAGACTTAGATCTGTCCTTCCTGCTGCGAATTGTGATGATTTTTTTTTCTTCCCGGCCACAGACTATTGAAGGCAGAAACAACGAATTTCCTGCAAACGGTGGTGTCGGTGGCCCTTACATTCCTTTGGAAGAGCAGATTTAGTTGGGGTTCCAGGAAGGAAAGGCGCCTGGACTAAAATACATCCTCTTGAATCATACCCTGGGTTCGGGTTCCCTAGAAAAATCTGGATGTGAAAGAAGAACTCTTAGAGCTGACTTGTTTTTCACCGCTAAGGTAGGTGCAGTTTTAAGATGTGTCTATGGGTTATTATCATCATTATTTTTTAAATGCCGTTTAAACATTTTGACTTGCTGATACTCTCCAGCAACCGAGGGAAAGAAGCCTGACTGCAGACATTTGAGTTTCATTGCATCTGACATTTATTTATTTTTTCCTTTTATATTGAAAAATTGGACAGGACTTTTNGGGGAGAGGAGGGAAAAAAAAAAAAATATATATATATATATATATATACATATCTGCAGTACAGGGAGAGAAAGACCAAAGCGCCAGTCCTCTGCAAACCGGGACTGGAGATGGTGAAGACAGCGCACTTCTGCAAACTGTAAGCAACTGGGGGCTTTTCTTTCCTTTCTTTCTATTCTGTGTCGTTCGCCCCTCCCCCTTGTTCTTTAAGAAAACTGTCAGCTACCAACGCCTAGGGTGCTTTTTTTTTTTTTACAAAAAGGGGGGTTAACAAAGGAAAAAGGAAAAGACAGGTTTGGCTGGAATTGCATTAGGCGATTTATTTTTTTTTTTTTTCCCTCCCCTCTCCTTCATCTGCGGGCCTCGGATAAAATGACGGCTTGTGTGTGGCACGAAATAGCGCACGTGATTGATGAGGACCCGGCTTGGGTTTGCTGGGGAGCGATCCCGGGCGCGCTGGAGACCCCGGGTGCAGACGGAATGACGGTGGCTCAGCGCTGCTTCTGCAAAGCTGGGGAGAGGACTGCGTGCACCCCTTTTGTCGTGTGCTTGTGGGGGTTGTTGTTGGGGGGGGGCAAGCCGTGGAAGGGTGACAGCTGGCGGTCTCGCTTCTTCGGGAGCCTCTGAATCTGGCCTGGGCAAGGCAGCCGCCGTCCGGAGCCTCATCCCCGAGCTGCCCGCTGTTCCCGGGGAGCGGAAAAGTTGGTAGCTGCGGGCACAGGCGCCTGGAGCCCTGGCCCGGCTCTCGGGGGATCCACAGAAAACCCTTCTCAGAGGCACAGCCGGTGACACGCACGGTCCGCCAGTCCCCGAGGTGGGGGTAGGGGTCTGGGCACGGGGGTCCAAGAGGAGGACCACCCCCAGGGCCTCGGACAACACAACAGNCGCAGCCCTGGGCCCGGGCGCACCGTGCCGGCGCCACCTCGCCGCCGGACACAGCGTCCTTTCTTCCCGGGGCGCGGGGGCGGGAGTTGGGGGTCATGCCGAGCCCCGCACCCGGAGGTCTGGCTGGGGACCACCCTGGGAACCGACGTCCCGCTTGCAGGGCCAGGGGCGCCCGGAGGACGTCCTCTGCTTGTCCCCGACTCCTTCCCGATCGGTTTTTTTTTTTTTTTTGGCTGCAGGTTTCCTTTTTTCTGGCTCCTTCCTTGGAAGCAAGTGGCAGGTGTGGGCACATTTTTATTAATTTTCGGAGCCACCGTGCTGCTCTCTCCGGGGTGGCGGGGGCGGGGAGAGGTGCGGGAGGCTGCATCGGGGGTCCCGGGAGGTGGCGGGTTGGGGGGGTGGCCCCCTCCGCGCGCCGGGGCTGGCAGGTTGCACCAGCTCGGGGTGCGCGCGCAATGAATTCAACCGAGTGCACCCGAGAGTCTGGGCTGAGCGGGGACAGAAGATCCCCGACTGTCATTTGGACCCAACTTAAGAAATTTGGGGTGAGGTTTGAGCGGGGGTTACTGAACTAAGCAGGTGTTGTTCTTGCGAGCCGAATCCACAAGGTGGTGGTATGGATTCTTTTTATTTTATTTTATTTTACTTTACTTTATTTAATTATTTTATTTAATTATTTTATTTTCTATTTGGTCAGTTTGGGGTGAAACGTTTTTACGTGCTCATATCCTATGCTTTTGGAAGGGATCCATTGCAGGCAGGATTTGCACCCCGAGCGCGTTGCATTGAACTGTTCTCTGTAAGCGGCAGGGACGTTCTGAGCCCTAGCTCCCATCTCAGCATCAGCCCTCACCCCGTGATTTAAGGGATGCAAAGAAAAAAAAAAAAAGATAAGAAAAGCAAAGAAAAAGTTTCGGGAGACCTAGTTGTCCTGACGAAGCAGATTTGCCAGTTTGTGTAGGCGTTCTGCGGGCATCACACAAGTACCTGCTTAAGAAATCGTTGACAGGTACCTTCTTCCACTAGAAATTAGATGACCGGGATAGAAAGACCTGCCTTGGAAGACGAACAAAGCAGCCTCGCCTGGGAAGAGAGCTGCACGGTTTGGATTGACATACTTAGCGTTTGCCCAGAGAATGGCAGAGTACAGAGAAACGATCAGATTGCAAAGAAATCTGCATTTTTGTGTGGGCAGCTCTGGGGAGTAGAGAATTATTTCATGCCTTTAGTTGGCTGCTGGGAAGACGTTAACAGTCATCCTGTAAATCCTCACCGTAGATTTTCCTGTGTCCCTGGACCAGAAGGTGGTGATGGTGTGGGGGGAGGGCTTAGTAATGGTGTGTGGTTGTATCAATTCCATATTTCCAGAAAAAAAAATGGAATTTTTATTTGTCCTGAAATTAAGAACACAAGAATTTCATGGTGGCTTCTGCAAACATGCATTTGCTCAGATTAGAAATTCAGTATTCCATTACCCAAGGAAATGTAGAATGAATGTGTGTGTGTGTGTGTGTGTGTGTGTGTAATATATATATTTACACACACACACACATATGGCAATTTTAAAGAGTATCTTCCTTGACATGTAAAGGCTTTAATCAGGGCCAATTGTAGCAAGTGGAAAATTACTTCATCAGTTTTAAATCACTGGATTGAAATGAGAGGTTTGATTTTTTTTTTTTTTTAAAGCCAGAATGATTTCAAGCAGGCATTTAATGATAATTGCATTTTCGTAGTAATGCCTGGTCCTGCATACTGTGCTTTTATATTCTTCTAGGATAATTGTGGAGGAATTGTAGCTTTC